>NW_020938994.1:0-4348 GCF_003984885.1 Neopelma chrysocephalum
GAGGTGCCCTGGGAAGGCACCTGAGAGGACACCAAGAGATGATGGAAGATGGATGGATTCATCCTGCATGGGAAGAAATGGAGATGCCCCGGGAAGGCACTTGAGATGAAGGACCCCAAGAGACAGACGGACATTCCTTGCGCGCGAAAGACGCCGACGCCCAACGAGGAAGCCCCCGAGAAGCCTCCAAACAAAGCAAAGACGTCCCAAATCCGGCCTCGGCACCTCCGTCCGCCGAGATCCCACCTGGTGGGGGCCGCGCAGCCCCCGCCCCGCCACCCGCCTGCGCCCCCGGCGGGGCCGCTCCCGGCGGTGGAGCCGCTACTTGCCTGGCAGGTTGTTGATGTAACCCCCGTCCATCAGCAAGTTGCCGTCCTTGGGGTCGCAGAGGGGCGGGAGGTACCCCGAGAGGGTCATGCTGGCTCGCACGTAGCGCCAGAGCGAGCCTGCGCCGGCGGGAACAAACGGCATCAGCGCCGCCCGCCCCGCAACCCCCCGGCCCGGGGGTGGGGGGGCTGCCCCTCGCCCTGCCCGCGGCACGTCTGCACCCCACGGGCGCCCGGCGGGCACCCCCGGGTGGCAGAGGAGCCCGTGGCGCGCCCTGACCGGCCCTTTGCAAAGTCCAAGTGGCTCGAGGTGGGACGGGACGTGGGTATTTTGGGGGGGTGGACGTGGTTTTTTGGGGGGGTGGACGTGGGTGTTTTGGGGGGTGGACGTGGTTTTTTTTTGGAGGGGTGGGAGGAGGCGGGTTTTTGGAAGGGGGAGGCCGGTGGCCCCGGCGAGCGAGGTGCTGACCTGGGACATTGTTAACATAGCAGCCGTCCACCAGCCAGTGGCTGTCCTTGGGGTCGCAGAGCGGAGGCAGGTAGGGGGTATAGGAGGCACTGGCTCGGACGTAGCGCCAGAGGCTGCCTGGGGACGGAGAGGACACGGTCACGGCCACGGGGGAGGTGACCCAGGAGGTGCCCGGGCGCGGGGGGACGTTGGCAGCCCCAGCGGAGCGGGGAAGGGCGGGTGGGTGGGTGGGTGGGTTAGAGGGGGTGAGAGGGGATTAGTGGGTGTTAGAGGCGCGGGCAGAGCGAGAGCCAGGCTGCTGAGGGGCCACCAGGGCGGCCCCCGTGGACGGCAAAATGTCCCAGGTGAGCTCCGCCACCGAGGCAAGGAGGAGGGGCAGCCACCACAACAACGTTCCCGCCACCGCCGCGACAGCCCCGCCACCGCTGTGTCCCCACTCATCGTCCCCACCACCACAATGACCCCACCTCATCATCCCCACCACTGCCATGTCCCCACCTCATTGTCCCCACCACCACAATGACCCCACCTCGTCGTCCCCACCACCACAATGACCTGATCTCATCATCCCCACCACTGCCATGTCCCCACCTCATCGTCCCCACCATCACAATGACCTCATCTCATCATCCCCACCACCGCTGTGTCCTTACCACCACCACACTGTCCCCACCACCACGAGGACCCCACCACAACTCCCCCACCACAGCGATGAACCCCCCACCACTGTGGTGTCCCCACCACTGCTGTGGTGTCCCCACTTCCACTGTGGCATCCCCACCTCCCCCCCGTCCCCGTGCCCCACGTGCCGTGGCTGGGGGGTTACTGGGGTTAGTGGTGAGTGGGTGTGTTAGTGGCTCGTGCAGCCTCCCCGGGGTCGGGGGGCAGCTCCAGCCCTGCCCCCAGTTGTGCCCCCATCCCACCCAGGACGTGGGGCACAGCCAGACCCCCACGGGGTGGGAAGCCACCACTGCCCGGGCTCACCACGAGCCCTCTGAGCCCTGTCCTTGCCCCCACGGCACCGTTTTGGGGTGCTGACGAGGAGGGTCCCTCCAATGGGGGACGGGGTGGCCCCCCAGGAGCTCCCCCGGGCGCTCTTACCATCGGTGTGCACGCGCATGGCCGAGGCTGTGATGTCGGTGGTGACGTTGAAGTAGGGCAGCCACAGGTCCTGGGGGGACAGCACGGGGTGGGTGACGCCGTGGGGACATCGGGGGGGGGTCAGTGAGGGGCTGGACCCTCGCCGTGGGGGGGAAGGGTCAGAGGGTCGCACCTCGATCTGCTTGTCCTGGAAAACCTTGTTGATGCTGGCGTTGAAGGCTGAGCCCGAGAACATGGAGGTGATGGGGTAGGTGAGGTCCAGCACGGTCTCGAAGACTGAATTCATGCACTGGAAGAGGAGGAGGAGGAGGAATAAGAAGAGAAGGAGGAAGAGGAGGGAGAAGAAGGAGGAGGAAGAAAAATATGGAGAGAAGAAGGAAGAGGAGGAAGGAGACAAATGAAGGCAGAGGAAAAGGAGAACGAGAAGGAGGAAGAGGTGGAGGAGGAGAAAGTGGAGGAGGAGGAGGAGAAGGAGGAGGAAGAAAATTATGGAGAGAAGAAGGAAGAGGAGGAAGGAGACAAAGGAGGAGGAGGAGGAGAAGGAGGAGGGAGAAGGAGAAAGAGGAGGGAGAAGGAGAAGAAGAAGGAGAAGGAGGAGGAGAAGGAGGAGAAGGAGGAGAAGGAGGAGAAGGAGGAGGAGGAGGGGGAGAAGGAGAAGGAGAAGGAGAAGGAGAAGGAGAAGGAGAAGGAGAAGGAGAAGGAGAAGGAGAAGGAGAAAAAGGAAGAGGAAGAGGAGGAGGAGGAAGAGGAAGAAGAGAAGGAGGAGGAGGAAGAGGGGAAGGAGGAGGAGAAGGAGAAGGAGAAGGAAGAGAAGAAGAAGAAGAAGAAGAAGGAGAAGAAGAAGATGGTTTAGAAACAACCCAGGCAAGGCTGGCCATGGGTGGGGGGCCCTGGCCATGGGTGGGGGGCCCTGGCTGGGGTGGGGGAGGCCCCCCACACCCCAGACCCACCTTGGCCCACTCCCGTGCGCGCTGCTTGGTGCGCACGGCGCTGCGCTCCTCCGCGTACAGCGCCCCGATGAAGGCGCCGATGGAGGTGCCCCCAACCATGTCAATGGGGATCCCCGACTCCTCCATGGCCTTGATCACCCCGATGTGGGAGCAGCCCCTGCATGGAGGGACATGGAAAACCAAGAGGGGTGAGCCCAGGATGTCCCCACCCCACCAGGTCAATGGGTGACTCCTCCATCACCCCGATGTGGGAGCAACCCCTGGATGGATGGACAAGGAAAACCAAGATGGACGAGCCCAGGACCCCCATCCTGCCATGTCAATGGGGATCCCCGACTCCTCCATCACCCCGATGTGGGAGCAGCCCCTGGACAGACAGACAGACAGACGAGGAAAACCAAGACAGATGAGCCCAGGACCCCCCATCCCGTCATGTCAATGGGGATCCCCGACTCCTCCATCACCCCAATGTGGGAGCAGCCACTGGACAGACAGACAGACAGACAAGGAAAACCAAGATGGATGAGCCCAGGACGTCCCCACCCCAGCAGGTCAATGGAGATCCCTGACTCCTCCATGACCCCAGTGTGGGAGCAGCCCCTGGACAGACAGACAGACAGACTGACAGACAGACAGACAAGGAAAACCAAGATGGATGAGCCCAGGACCCCCCACCCTACCATGTCGATGGGGATCCCCAACTTCCCCATTGCCCCAGAGTGGGAGCAACTCCTGGATGGAGGGACAAACCCTACAAGAGCATGGATGAGCTGAGGACCCCCCAACCCGCCAGGTCCCACCCGCCACGTCGATGGGGATCCCCGACTCCTCCATCACCCCCATGTGGGAGCAACCCCTGGACAGAGACAGACAGACAGACAAGGAAAACCAAGATGGACGAGCCCAGGACCCTCCACCCCGCCGGGTTCCACCGTGTCCAGCGCCCACCTGGCGCCGCCGCCACCCAGGACGAGGGCGATGGTGTTGCCGGTGAGGACCCGCGCCAGGCGGGAGAAGTCGCTGTGGCGGTCGGGCTCCTTCTCAAACACCTTCTCGTACATCTCCCGCTGCGAGGAGGGGACAGACGGTGGGTGATGGTGACCGTGGAAGACCATGGGAGACCATGGAAGACCACCAAGGTCACCCAGTGATGATGACCATGGCAGGACACCAAGGTCACCCAGGGTTGGGGATGGACAGTGGTTGACAATGACCATGGAAGACCATCAAGGTCCTATGGGGTTGGGGACAGTGGTTGACAATGACCATGGAAGACCACCAAGGTCACCCAGTGATGACGACTATGGCAGGTCATCAAGGTCACCCAGGGCTGGGGACAGACAGCGGTGGACAATGACCATGGAAGACCATCAAGGTCATACGGGGTTGGGGACGGGGTTGACAATGACCGTGGCAGGTCACCAAGGTCACCCAGGGTTGGGGATGGACAGTGGCTGACGATGACCATGGAAGACCACCAAGGTCACCCAGTGATGATGACC
>NW_020938995.1:0-4365 GCF_003984885.1 Neopelma chrysocephalum
GAGGTGCCCTGGGAAGGCACCTGAGAGGACACCAAGAGATGATGGAAGATGGATGGATTCATCCTGCATGGGAAGAAATGGAGATGCCCCGGGAAGGCACTTGAGATGAAGGACCCCAAGAGACGGACGGACATTCCTTGCGCGCGAAAGACGCCGACGCCCAACGAGGAAGCCCCCGAGAAGCCTCCAAACAAAGCAAAGACGTCCCAAATCCGGCCTCGGCACCTCCGTCCGCCGAGATCCCACCTGGTGGGGGCCGCGCAGCCCCCGCCCCGCCGCCCGCCTGCGCCCCCGGCGGGGCCACTCCCGGCGGTGGAGCCGCTACTTGCCTGGCAGGTTGTTGATGTAACCCCCGTCCATCAGCAAGTTGCCGTCCTTGGGGTCGCAGAGGGGCGGGAGGTACCCCGAGAGGGTCATGCTGGCTCGCACGTAGCGCCAGAGCGAGCCTGCGCCGGCGGGAACAAACGGCATCAGCGCCGCCCGCCCCGCAACCCCCCGGCCCGGGGGGGGGGGCTGCCCCTCGCCCCTCGCCCTGCCCGCGGCACGTCTGCACCCCACGGGCGCCCGGCGGGCACCCCCGGGTGGCAGAGGAGCCCGTGGCGCGCCCTGACCGGCCCTTTGCAAAGTCCAAGTGGCTCGAGGTGGGACGGGACGTGGGTATTTTGGGGGGGGGGACGTGGTTTTTTGGGGGGGGGGGGGGGGGGGTTTGGGGGGGTGGTGGTGGTTTTTTTTGGGGGGGGTGGGAGAAGGCGGGTTTTTGGAAGGGGGAGGCCGGTGGCCCCGGCGAGCGAGGTGCTGACCTGGGACATTGTTAACATAGCAGCCGTCCACCAGCCAGTGGCTGTCCTTGGGGTCGCAGAGCGGAGGCAGGTAGGGGGTATAGGAGGCACTGGCTCGGACGTAGCGCCAGAGGCTGCCTGGGGACGGAGAGGACACGGTCACGGCCACGGGGGAGGTGACCCAGGAGGTGCCCGGGCGTGGGGGGACGTTGGCAGCCCCAGCGGAGCGGGGAAGGGCGGGCGGGTGGGTGGGTGGGTTAGAGGGGGTGAGAGGGGATTAGTGGGTGTTAGAGGCGCGGGCAGAGCGAGAGCCAGGCTGCTGAGGGGCCACCAGGGCGGCCCCCGTGGACGGCAAAATGTCCCAGGTGAGCTCCGCCACCGAGGCAAGGAGGAGGGGCAGCCACCACAACAACGTTCCTGCCACCGCCGCGACAGCCCCGCCACCGCTGTGTCCCCACTCATCGTCCCCAACACCACAATGACCCCACCTCATCATCCCCACCACTGCCATGTCCCCACCTCATTGTCCCCACCACCACAACGACCCCACCTCGTCGTCCCCACCACCACAATGACCTGATCTCATCATCCCCACCACTGCCATGTCCCCACCTCATCGTCCCCACCATCACAATGACCTCATCTCATCATCCCCACCACCGCTGTGTCCTTACCACCACCACACCGTCCCCACCACCACGAGGACCCCACCACAACTCCCCCACCACAGCGATGAACCCCCCACCACTGTGGTGTCCCCACCACTGCTGTGGTGTCCCCACTTCCACTGTGGTGTCCCCACCTCCCCCCCGTCCCCGTGCCCCACGTGCCGTGGCTGGGGGGTTACTGGGGTTAGTGGTGAGTGGATGTGTTAATGGCTCGTGCAGCCTCCCCGGGGTCGGGGGGCAGCTCCAGCCCTGCCCCAAGTTGTGCCCCCACCCCACCCAGGACGTGGGGCACAGCCAGACCCCCACAGGGTGGGAAGCCACCACTGCCTGGGCTCACCACGAGCCCTCTGAGCCCTGTCCTTGCCCCCACGGCACCGTTTTGGGGTGCTGACAAGGAGGGGCCCCCCAGTGGGGGACGGGGTGGCCCCCCAGGAGCTCCCCCGGGCGCTCTTACCATCGGTGTGCACGCGCATGGCCGAGGCCGTGATGTCGGTGGTGACGTTGAAGTAGGGCAGCCACAGGTCCTGGGGGGACAGCACGGGGTGGGTGACGCCGTGGGGACATCGGGGGGGGGTCAGTGAGGGGCTGGACCCTCGCCGTGGGGGGGAAGGGTCAGAGGGTCGCACCTCGATCTGCTTGTCCTGGAAAACCTTGTTGATGCTGGCGTTGAAGGCTGAGCCCGAGAACATGGAGGTGATGGGGTAGGTGAGGTCCAGCACGGTCTCGAAGACCGAATTCATGCACTGGAAGAGGAGGAGGAGGAGGAATAAGAAGAGAAGGAGGAAGAGGAGGGAGAAGAAGGAGGAGGAAGAAAAATATGGAGAGAAGAAGGAAGAGGAGGAAGGAGACAAATGAAGGCAGAGGAAAAGGAGAACGAGAAGGAGGAAGAGGTGGAGGAGGAGAAAGTGGAGGAGGAGGAGAAGGAGGAGGAAGAAAATTATGGAGAGAAGAAGAAAGAGGAGGAAGGAGACAAAGGAGGAGGAGGAGGAGAAGGAGGAGGGAGAAGGAGAAAGAGGAGGGAGAAGGAGAAGAAGAAGGAGAAGGAGGAGGAGAAGGAGGAGAAGGAGGAGAAGGAGGAGAAGGAGGAGGAGGAGGGGGAGAAGGAGAAGGAGAAGGAGAAGGAGAAGGAGAAGGAGAAGGAGAAGGAGAAGGAGAAGGAGAAGGAGAAAAAGGAAGAGGAAGAGGAGGAGGAGGAAGAGGAAGAAGAGAAGGAGGAGGAGGAAGAGGGGAAGGAGGAGGAGAAGGAGAAGGAGAAGGAAGAGAAGAAGAAGAAGAAGAAAAAGAAGAAGAAGAAGAAGGAGAAGAAGAAGATGGTTTAGAAACAACCCAGGCAAGGCTGGCCATGGGTGGGGGGCCCTGGCCATGGGTGGGGGGCCCTGGCTGGGGTGGGGGAGGCCCCCCACACCCCAGACCCACCTTGGCCCACTCCCGAGCCCGCTGCTTGGTGCGCACGGCGCTGCGCTCCTCCGCGTACAGCGCCCCGATGAAGGCGCCGATGGAGGTGCCCCCAACCATGTCGATGGGGATCCCCGACTCCTCCATGGCCTTGATCACCCCGATGTGGGAGCAGCCCCTGCATGGAGGGACATGGAAAACCAAGAGGGGTGAGCCCAGGATGTCCCCACCCCACCAGGTCAATGGGTGACTCCTCCATCACCCCGATGTGGGAGCAACCCCTGGATGGATGGACAAGGAAAACCAAGATGGACGAGCCCAGGACCCCCATCCTGCCATGTCAATGGGGATCCCCGACTCCTCCATCACCCCGATGTGGGAGCAGCCCCTGGACAGACAGACAGACAGACGAGGAAAACCAAGACAGATGAGCCCAGGACCCCCCATCCCGTCATGTCAATGGGGATCCCCGACTCCTCCATCACCCCAATGTGGGAGCAGCCACTGGACAGACAGACAGACAGACAAGGAAAACCAAGATGGATGAGCCCAGGACGTCCCCACCCCAGCAGGTCAATGGAGATCCCTGACTCCTCCATGACCCCAGTGTGGGAGCAGCCCCTGGACAGACAGACAGACAGACTGACAGACAGACAGACAAGGAAAACCAAGATGGATGAGCCCAGGACCCCCCACCCTACCATGTCGATGGGGATCCCCAACTTCCCCATTGCCCCAGAGTGGGAGCAACTCCTGGATGGAGGGACAAACCCTACAAGAGCATGGATGAGCTGAGGACCCCCCAACCCGCCAGGTCCCACCCGCCACGTCGATGGGGATCCCCGACTCCTCCATCACTCCCATGTGGGAGCAACCCCTGGACAGAGACAGACAGACAGACAAGGAAAACCAAGATGGACGAGCCCAGGACCCTCCACCCCGCCGGGTTCCACCGTGTCCAGCGCCCACCTGGCGCCGCCGCCGCCCAGGACGAGGGCGATGGTGTTGCCGGTGAGGACCCGCGCCAGGCGGGAGAAGTCGCTGTGGCGGTCGGGCTCCTTCTCAAACACCTTCTCGTACATCTCCCGCTGCGAGGAGGGGACAGACGGTGGGTGATGGTGACCGTGGAAGACCATGGGAGACCATGGAAGACCACCAAGGTCACCCAGTGATGATGACCATGGCAGGACACCAAGGTCACCCAGGGTTGGGGATGGACAGTGGTTGACAATGACCATGGAAGACCATCAAGGTCCTATGGGGTTGGGGACAGTGGTTGACAATGACCATGGAAGACCACCAAGGTCACCCAGTGATGACGACTATGGCAGGTCATCAAGGTCACCCAGGGCTGGGGACAGACAGCGGTGGACAATGACCATGGAAGACCATCAAGGTCATACGGGGTTGGGGACGGGGTTGACAATGACCGTGGCAGGTCACCAAGGTCACCCAGGGTTGGGGATGGACAGTGGCTGACGATGACCATGGAAGACCACCAAGGTCACCCAGTGATGATGACC
>NW_020938996.1:0-3064 GCF_003984885.1 Neopelma chrysocephalum
CCTCATCCTGTGCTCATCCCCCAACCTATGGTCATCCCCATCCTGTGCTCACCCCCAACCTATTGTCACCCCCATCCTGTGGTCACCCCCATCCTGTGATCACCCCCATCCTCTGCTCACCCCCATCTTCTGTTCACCCCCCTACTGTGGTCACCCCACGACTCCCACCACGCCACACCGCCACACCACCGCACCACGGGGGCCGCACCCACCACCCCCCCAGGCCACCCCCACGCCCCGGGGCCGCTCACCGACATCGGTGAGGGCGTGCTGCAGCTCCAGCGTGAAGGCGGCCGTGGGCACCTCCTCGCACACCGGCAGCACCGCCACCGTCGACAGGTTGCTGGTGGGGTTGATGGGCTCCGAGCTGGAGGCCACGCCCAGGCCGGACCCTGCGGGGGGACACACAGGGTGGGGACGTGGGCACGGCCGCGCTGGGGACACCGGGGAGGCCACCCCGCCGCGCCCCGGACCCCGTGGGGGCACCCACCGGCGAAGGACGGGCGGAGCTGCTGGAGGTTCCCCAGGATCTTCTGGCTCAGCAGGTGGATGAGACGGGTGACGACCTGTGGGGACGGGGATGGGGACAGGGAGGGCGTCAGACCTGGGAGGGGCTCGCTGACACCCCAGACTAGTGTGCCACGTGGCTTTTTGGGGGCCACCACCACTCTCCATCCTTGGGTACCTCAGGTGCCACCAGCCCATCCTTGGGCACCTCAGGTGTCACCACCCCATCCTTGGGGACCTCAGGTGTCACCACCCCATCCTTGGGCACCTCAGGTGCCACCACCACCCTCCATCCTTGGGAACTTCAGGTGCCACCACCCCAAATCCTTGGGCACCTCAGGTGTCACCACCCCATCCTTGGGGACCTCAGGTGTCACCACCCCAAATCCTTAGAACCTCAGGTGTCACCACCCCATCCTTGGGGACCTCAGGTGACACCACCCCAAATCCTTGGGGACTTCAGGTGCCATCACCATCCTCCATCCTTGGGGACTTCAGTGCCACCACTCCAAATCCTTGGAACCTCAGGTGCCACCACTGCCCTCCATCCTTGGGCACCTCAGGTGTCACCATCCCATCCTTGGGAACTTCAGGTGCCACCGCCCCAAATCCTTGGGCACCTCAGGTGTCACCACCACCCTCCATCCTTGGGGACCTCAGGTGCCACCACCCCAAACCCTTGGGCACCTCAAGTACCTGGGGAGTCTGGGGGGTACCTGAGGGGTCTGAGGGGTACCTGACGGGTCTGGGGTGTACCTGGGGGTACCTGGAGGGTCTAGGGGTTACCTGGGGATACGTGGGATGTCTGGGGTGTACCTGGGGGTGTACCTGGAGGTACCTGGGGGGTCTGGGGTGTACCTTGGGGTACCTGTGGGGTCTGGTGGGTACCTGGGGGTACCTGGGGGGTCTGGGGTTGTACCTGGAGGTACCTGGGGGTACCTGGGGGGTCTGGGGGGTACTTGGGGGTATCTGGGGGGTCTGGGGGGGGTACCTGGGGGTATCTGCGCTTGATGTTGTTCAAGGTGCCCTCGGGCAGCTTGGCCAGCTCCGTGTCCCTCACCGCGTGCACCGTGGTGGCCCGGGGCTGCCTGGTCAGGGCCTCCACCTGCAGGAGAAGACAGGGAACCCCTCGGGAATGACCCCTCCAACTCCACAGTTTCAAACTAGGCCGCACTAGGCCTCACTAGGCTGCACTAGGCCTCACTAGGCCTCACCAGGCCTCACTAGGCCTCACTCCACCACACAACGAGAACCGACAGCAGGGAACCTGCATCTTCAGAACCACCAGAAGGGAAAAGAGCAAAGGCTTCTCTTCCCTTCTTCTTTATACCTTGTGTTATGTAAAAATCGTAAGGAATACTGGGAACACGGCCACTTCCTTGGTTACAAACCGGTCACCGAGGAAGGCCTAGACTAAAACTACCACACAGGTCCAAACCACCACAGCTACGAATCTCAAAGCGTCAAGTGAAGGCCCGAGGTTGTCCCCATGTCATGTCCCCACGTTGTGTCCCCAGCCCAGAGCTCACCACGCCCACGAGGTCCCCACGGCCGTACTCCCCCACCAGCTCCTTCTTGCCGCTGCCCTTCTGGATGACGGAGCGGAGCCGCCCGTTAAGGACGATGTAGGTGCAGTCGGACTTGTCCCCCTGCCTGCGGGGGTGTCAGAAGTTTGAAAAATGTCAGGAATTTCCTTTTTTTATTTTCCCCCAAAATAGGTGCCACTATCAGTAAACCTCCCCGAAAAAAAATAGGGAGCTGGGTTGTGGTAGTAACGCAGCCGTGTGTATATGTGGCTTATTAATCTAATAAGTAAATAAATCATACGGACCCAGCTGGTTTGGGGGTTCTATGATTTATTTAGTTATTATATTAATAAGCCACAAACGGTGCCCCACGTTGGGCGCCATTTATGGCATATTAATATAATATGTAAATAAATTATATGGACCCGGTTGGTTGGTTGGGGGTTCAGACCCAAATCCTCTTTATTCCAATAAGACAACACTTTATATATGCACCTCAAGGCAACATGTGACTGCCCTGACCAATCCAGGGGATTAAACAAGAGGGTTTATTCCTTTTCCACCTTTCCTCTAGTCAAGCCCCACGATTTGGGCACCAATTAAATGTCTGAGTTTAACAAGATCGCAACTTAAAAAAATTAACAGACTTCAGACGGAAGCGTGGAAAAGGAAAAGAAACAGCTTTTTATTAAAGAAATCTGAATAAATAACAAATGGTGCAACCAAAAACCCACCTGTAGAGCGCCCGCCCGGCCTCCACGGCCATCCAGTCGATGGCGAAGTCCATCTGGCGCACGAAGGGCGACATGCGGGCGGCCACGGTGTGCGCCACGCTCAGCACCACGCTGGGCTGCTCCCGCATGATCCTGGGGGGCGACAGCACAAGGGGGAACACGGGGGTGGCCCCGGAAACGACGCTGAGGTGGCCTCGGAAATGACACTGAGGTGGCCCCAAAGGTGCCACCACAGCAACCCCAGAGATGCCACCACAGTGGCCCTGAAGAGGTGACCACAGCAACCCTGAAGATGCC
>NW_020938997.1:0-1386 GCF_003984885.1 Neopelma chrysocephalum
GGCTCTTCTTAGAGACATCCAGGGACTCCACCACCTCCCTGGGCAGCTCATTCCCATGTCCAACCACCCTTTCTGTCAAGAACTTCTTCCCAGTGTTCAACCAGACCCTCCCCCGGTGCAGCTCAAGGCTGTGTCCCCTTGTCACAGAATCGCTGTGGGCCAAGAGAAGCACCGCCCCAAGCCCCGTCTGAGCTCCACCTACACTCCACCCGTTATTAATATGTATAGATAGATATTGTAATCACTTGAATATGCATTTAATCCTATACAAAAATGGCATAAAAACTGCTGATTTCGTGTGAAGCCTTGGAACAAGTTTTTCCAGCGATACCTGGCTTGCTCCCGGCGCTGCCAATAAATTCCTTTGCTGCTCAAAGATCAAAAAAGTCTGTGGGCAGTTCATTATTCCGGATTTTTCGGATTCAGTGCCCCCCCCAGGCCCCAGCTGACCTCTCCCAGCTCGGGCTCCTGGTCTCCCAGCCCCACGATGAGGATGCAGTCGGCCTGGCGGAAGCAGCGCAGGGTCCAGGTGGTGAGGGTGCAGTCGGTCTGGTAGAGGACGATGCGGTGGATGTCCTCCTGCTGCGCCAGCCACCCCGACAGCCGGTACTCCTGGATGCTGCCGGGGCACACGGGGGTCAGTCAGGGTGGGCTGGGGTGGGATGTGGGATGTGAAGGGACGGGGACGCTCCCTCCTCCCCGCGGGGGTTACCTGTCCAGCGCCGAGGAGCCGAGGCGGGCGCGGATGATGTCGCTGGTGAGGAGCAGCGTGGGACCTGCGGGAGGGGGGCATGGGGTCACTGCTGTGACACGGGGCTGTGGTCACCGTGACAAGGTCACCATGATGCCACGGGGCTGTGGTCATCGTGACCTGGTCACTGCCATGCCACGAGGCTGTGGTCATCGTGACATGGTCATCGCCATGCCATGGGGCTGTGGTCACTCCCATGCTGTGGTCACCATCATGCCATGGGGCTGTGATCACCCCCATCCTGTGGTCACCCCCATCCTGTGGTCACCCCCATTCTGTCATCACTCCCATCCTGTGGTCACCCCCAACCTGTGGTCACCCCCATGCTGTGGCCACTCTCATGCTGTGGCCACCCCCGACCTGTGATCACCCCCAACCTACGGTCACCCCCATCCTGTGATAACCCCCATTCTGTGGTCACCCCCAACCTATGGTCACCCCCATCCTGTGGTCACCCCCAATCCTGTGGTCACCCCCATCCTGTGCTTACCCCCAACCTGTGCTCACCCCCATCCTGTGATCACCCCCATGCTCTGGTCACCCCAATCCTGTG
The DNA here is from genome assembly GCF_003984885.1 of Neopelma chrysocephalum. NCBI lineage: Eukaryota > Metazoa > Chordata > Aves > Passeriformes > Pipridae > Neopelma > Neopelma chrysocephalum. The sequence continues at coordinate 1,305 of NW_020938997.1, forward strand.
CTCACCCCCAAGCTACTGTCACCCCCATCCTGTGGTCACCCCCATCCTGTGCTCACCCTCATCCTGTGCTCATCCCCCAACC
>NW_020938998.1:0-1218 GCF_003984885.1 Neopelma chrysocephalum
ACCAAGGTCACCCAGTGATGATGACCATGGCAGGTCACCAAGGTCACCCAGAGTTGGGGACGGACAGTGGTTGACAACACCCATGGCGGGTCACCAAGGCCACCCCAGGGGGACACACCCAGACGTACCAGCTTGGCGGGGCTCCGGCGGGAGAAGACGCGCCGGGGGCAGCGGATGTGGAAGTGCCCCGAGCACCAGCTGCGCATGTTGAGCCACTCAACGGTGCGCGCCGGGCTGGGCCCGTCCTCGCGGTGCAGCAGCACCAGCTGCTTCAGCGCCCGCACCGCCGTGTTCTCCAGCATCTGCTCCAGCTGTGGAAAGAGGGCACGTCAACAGAACCCCAAGAGAGCCCAGGAATCCCGGGAATTCTGGGGTTCACTGTTATCGCGCCAACTCCGCGAATTTGTCACTCGGACGTTCCTCGGAGATGGACAGTGGTTGACAATGACCATGGAAGACCACCAAGGTCACCCAGGGTTGGGGATGGACAGTGGTTGACAATGACCATGGCAGGTCACCAAGGTCACCCGGGGTTGGGGATGGACAGTGGTTCACAATGACCATGGAAGACCACCAAGGGGAACAAAGAGTTGGAGGGAGCAGCAAAACACGGCCCTGGGCGCCCCAGGGAACTCCATCGACAGAGGGTTGTTCAGGGAGAGAAAACTAAATCAATCAAGGGGGGTTTAGGTGGAAGAAGTTTGGGTGATCTTTAATTAAAGATTGATGTTGATGCCTTGTAACAATAAGATACGAAACTACCTCAAAGGTTGTTTAGGTAGAAGAAGTTTGGGTCATTTTAACTAAGGATCGATGTTGATGCCTTGTAACAATAAGATATGAAACTATTTCAAAGGTTGTTTAGGTAGAAGAAGCTTGGGTCACCTTTAATTAAAGATGGATGTTGATGTCATGATAAGATATGAAACTATTTCAAGGCTTGTTTAGGTAGAAGAAGTTTGGGTGACCTTTAACTGAAGATTGGTGTTGATGCCTCGTAACAATCAGATGATTGACTGTTGGGAAGGGGCTTGGGATGTTCAAGTGTATAAAGGCTCATGAAATCTCTGTTTCAGTGGAATGTTTATGGAGGAATTACCCCCAACACCACCCCGACGGCGAAGAAAAGGAATTCTGCCTTAACAGGATCGTGCTGTTGAGTCACGGAATCACAGGATCAAATGGGTTGGGAAAGACCTCTGGGATCATCCAGTCCAG
>NW_020938999.1:0-540 GCF_003984885.1 Neopelma chrysocephalum
AGGAGGACACGAGGGACACAGAGGGCACAGGGACAAGGGACAAGGGACAAGGGACAAGGGACAAGGGACAAGGGAAGGTGCTGCTCCCGAAACGGCTCCAGTGGGTAAAAAACTCTTGGGATGGAGGTGCCAAGGCCGGGGTGACCCATCCCAGGACAGGGTGACCCACCCCAGGACAGGGACCCCCACCCCCTGTGCCCCCGCTCACATCCATGCGTTTGCTCTCGTAGAAGTCGGCCGAGCGTCGGTCCCGGACCATCTTGTCGATGACGTCCCCCTGGCGCCAGGCCTCGAACACCACCCGGCCGTGCTGGTACCCCACGTCCTGAGGGCACAGCGGGCACGGCGCGTCGGTGCCACAGGAGCCACCGGAGAGGGCCCGGGGTACCTCAGGGATGGGCTGGAGACCCCACTGATAGCTCAGGAACCCCCAGAGAGGGCCCAGGGCACCTCAGGGATGGGCTGGAGACCCCACTGATGGCTCAGGAACCCCTAGAGAGGGCCTGGGGTACCTCAGGGATGGGCTGGAGACCCCACTGA
>NW_020939000.1:0-3074 GCF_003984885.1 Neopelma chrysocephalum
CCTCATCCTGTGCTCATCCCCCAACCTATGGTCATCCCCATCCTGTGCTCACCCCCAACCTATTGTCACCCCCATCCTGTGGTCACCCCCATCCTGTGATCACCCCCATCCTCTGCTCACCCCCATCTTCTGTTCACCCCCCTACTGTGGTCACCCCACGACTCCCACCACGCCACACCGCCACACCACCGCACCACGGGGGCCGCACCCACCACCCCCCCAGGCCACCCCCACGCCCCGGGGCCGCTCACCGACGTCGGTGAGGGCGTGCTGCAGCTCCAGCGTGAAGGCGGCCGTGGGCACCTCCTCGCACACCGGCAGCACCGCCACCGTCGACAGGTTGCTGGTGGGGTTGATGGGCTCCGAGCTGGAGGCCACGCCCAGGCCGGACCCTGCGGGGGGACACACAGGGTGGGGACGTGGGCACGGCCGCGCTGGGGACACCGGGGAGGCCACCCCGCCGCGCCCCGGACCCCGCGGGGGCACCCACCGGCGAAGGGCGCGCGGAGCTGCTGAAGGTTCCCCAGGATCTTCTGGCTCAGCAGGTGGATGAGGCGGGTGACGACCTGTGGGGACGGGGATGGGGACAGGGAGGGCGTCAGACCTGGGAGGGGCTCGCTGACACCCCAGACTAGTGTGCCACGTGGCTTTTTGGGGGCCACCACCACTCTCCATCCTTGGGTACCTCAGGTGCCACCAGCCCATCCTTGGGCACCTCAGGTGTCACCACCCCATCCTTGGGGACCTCAGGTGTCACCACCCCATCCTTGGGCACCTCAGGTGCCACCACCACCCTCCATCCTTGGGAACTTCAGGTGCCACCACCCCAAATCCTTGGGCACCTCAGGTGTCACCACCCCATCCTTGGGGACCTCAGGTGTCACCACCCCAAATCCTTAGAACCTCAGGTGTCACCACCCCATCCTTGGGGACCTCAGGTGACACCACCCCAAATCCTTGGGGACTTCAGGTGCCATCACCATCCTCCATCCTTGGGGACTTCAGTGCCACCACTCCAAATCCTTGGAACCTCAGGTGCCACCACTGCCCTCCATCCTTGGGCACCTCAGGTGTCACCATCCCATCCTTGGGAACTTCAGGTGCCACCGCCCCAAATCCTTGGGCACCTCAGGTGTCACCACCACCCTCCATCCTTGGGGACCTCAGGTGCCACCACCCCAAACCCTTGGGCACCTCAAGTACCTGGGGAGTCTGGGGGGTACCTGAGGGGTCTGAGGGGTACCTGACGGGTCTGGGGTGTACCTGGGGGTACCTGGAGGGTCTAGGGGTTACCTGGGGATACGTGGGATGTCTGGGGTGTACCTGGGGGTGTACCTGGAGGTACCTGGGGGGTCTGGGGTGTACCTTGGGGTACCTGTGGGGTCTGGTGGGTACCTGGGGGTACCTGGGGGGTCTGGGGTTGTACCTGGAGGTACCTGGGGGTACCTGGGGGGTCTGGGGGGTACTTGGGGGTATCTGGGGGGTCTGGGGGGGGTACCTGGGGGTATCTGCGCTTGATGTTGTTCAAGGTGCCCTCGGGCAGCTTGGCCAGCTCCGTGTCCCTCACCGCATGCACCGTGGTGGCCCGGGGCTGCCTGGTCAGGGCCTCCACCTGCAGGAGAAGACAGGGAACCCCTCGGGAATGACCCCTCCAACTCCACAGTTTCAAACTAGGCCGCACTAGGCCTCACTAGGCCTCACTAGGCTGCACTAGGCCTCACTAGGCCTCACCAGGCCTCACTAGGCCTCACTCCACCACACAACGAGAACCGACAGCAGGGAACCTGCACCTTCAGAACCACCAGAAGGGAAAAGAGCAAAGGCTTCTCTTCCCTTCTTCTTTATACCTTGTGTTATGTAAAAATCGTAAGGAATACTGGGAACACGGCCACTTCCTTGGTTACAAACCGGTCACCGAGGAAGGCCTAGACTAAAACTACCACACAGGTCCAAACCACCACAGCTACGAATCTCAAAGCGTCAAGTGAAGGCCCGAGGTTGTCCCCATGTCATGTCCCCACGTCGTGTCCCCAGCCCAGAGCTCACCACGCCCACGAGGTCCCCTCGGCCGTACTCCCCCACCAGCTCCTTCTTGCCGCTGCCCTTCTGGATGACGGAGCGGAGCCGCCCGTTGAGGACGATGTAGGTGCAGTCGGACTTGTCCCCCTGCCTGCAGGGGTGTCAGAAGTTTGAAAAATGTCAGGAATTTCCTTTTTTTATTTTCCCCCAAAATAGGTGCCACTATCAGTAAACCTCCCCGAAAAAAAATAGGGAGCTGGGTTGTGGTAGTAACGCAGCCGTGTGTATATGTGGCTTATTAATCTAATAAGTAAATAAATCATACGGACCCAGCTGGTTTGGGGGTTCTATGATTTATTTAGTTATTATATTAATAAGCCACAAACGGTGCCCCACGTTGGGCGCCATTTATGGCATATTAATATAATATGTAAATAAATTATATGGACCCGGTTGGTTGGTTGGGGGTTCAGACCCAAATCCTCTTTATTCCAATAAGACAACACTTTATATATGCACCTCAAGGCAACATGTGACTGCCCTGACCAATCCAGGGGATTAAACAAGAGGGTTTATTCCTTTTCCACCTTTCCTCTAGTCAAGCCCCACGATTTGGGCACCAATTAAATGTCTGAGTTTAACAAGATCGCAACTTAAAAAAATTACCAGACTTCAGACGGAAGCGTGGAAAAGGAAAAGAAACAGCTTTTTATTAAAGAAATCTGAATAAATAACAAATGGTGCAACCAAAAACCCACCTGTAGAGCGCCCGCCCGGCCTCCACGGCCATCCAGTCGATGGCGAAGTCCATCTGGCGCACGAAGGGCGACATGCGGGCGGCCACGGTGTGCGCCACGCTCAGCACCACGCTGGGCTGCTCCCGCATGATCCTGGGGGGCGACAGCACAAGGGGGAACACGGGGGTGGCCCCGGAAACGACGCTGAGGTGGCCTCGGAAATGACACTGAGGTGGCCCCAAAGGTGCCACCACAGCAACCCCAGAGATGCCACCACAGTGGCCCTGAAGAGGTGACCACAGCAACCCTGAAGATGCC
>NW_020939001.1:0-1386 GCF_003984885.1 Neopelma chrysocephalum
GGCTCTTCTTAGAGACATCCAGGGACTCCACCACCTCCCTGGGCAGCTCATTCCCATGTCCAACCACCCTTTCTGTCAAGAACTTCTTCCCAGTGTTCAACCAGACCCTCCCCCGGTGCAGCTCAAGGCTGTGTCCCCTTGTCACAGAATCGCTGTGGGCCAAGAGAAGCACCGCCCCAAGCCCCGTCTGAGCTCCACCTACACTCCACCCCTTATTAATATGTATAGATAGATATTGTAATCACTTGAATATGCATTTAATCCTATACAAAAATGGCATAAAAACTGCTGATTTCGTGTGAAGCCTTGGAACAAGTTTTTCCAGTGATACCTGGCTTGCTCCCGGCACCGCCAATAAATACCTTTGCTGCTCAAAGATCAAAAAAGTCTCTGGGCAGTTCATTATTCCGAATTTTTCGGATTCAGTGCCCCCCCCAGGCCCCAGCTGACCTCTCCCAGCTCGGGCTCCTGGTCTCCCAGCCCCACGATGAGGATGCAGTCGGCCTGGCGGAAGCAGCGCAGGGTCCAGGTGGTGAGGGTGCAGTCGGTCTGGTAGAGGACGATGCGGTGGATGTCCTCCTGCTGCGCCAGCCACCCCGACAGCCGGTACTCCTGGATGCTGCCGGGGCACACGGGGGTCAGTCAGGGTGGGCTGGGGTGGGATGTGGGATGTGAAGGGACGGGGACGCTCCCTCCTCCCCGCGGGGGTTACCTGTCCAGCGCCGAGGAGCCGAGGCGGGCGCGGATGATGTCGCTGGTGAGGAGCAACGTGGGACCTGCGGGAGGGGGGCATGGGGTCACTGCTGTGACACGGGGCTGTGGTCACCGTGACAAGGTCACCATGATGCCACGGGGCTGTGGTCATCGTGACCTGGTCACTGCCATGCCACGAGGCTGTGGTCATCGTGACATGGTCATCGCCATGCCATGGGGCTGTGGTCACTCCCATGCTGTGGTCACCATCATGCCATGGGGCTGTGATCACCCCCATCCTGTGGTCACCCCCATCCTGTGGTCACCCCCATTCTGTCATCACTCCCATCCTGTGGTCACCCCCAACCTGTGGTCACCCCCATGCTGTGGCCACTCTCATGCTGTGGCCACCCCCGACCTGTGATCACCCCCAACCTACGGTCACCCCCATCCTGTGATAACCCCCATTCTGTGGTCACCCCCAACCTATGGTCACCCCCATCCTGTGGTCACCCCCAATCCTGTGGTCACCCCCATCCTGTGCTTACCCCCAACCTGTGCTCACCCCCATCCTGTGATCACCCCCATGCTCTGGTCACCCCAATCCTGTGCTCACCCCCAAGCTACTGTCACCCCCATCCTGTGGTCACCCCCATCCTGTGCTCACCCTCATCCTGTGCTCATCCCCCAACC
>NW_020939002.1:0-1218 GCF_003984885.1 Neopelma chrysocephalum
ACCAAGGTCACCCAGTGATGATGACCATGGCAGGTCACCAAGGTCACCCAGAGTTGGGGACGGACAGTGGTTGACAACACCCATGGCGGGTCACCAAGGCCACCCCAGGGGGACACACCCAGACGTACCAGCTTGGCGGGGCTCCGGCGGGAGAAGACGCGCCGGGGGCAGCGGATGTGGAAGTGCCCCGAGCACCAGCTGCGCATGTTGAGCCACTCGACGGTGCGCGCCGGGCTGGGCCCGTCCTCGCGGTGCAGCAGCACCAGCTGCTTCAGCGCCCGCACCGCCGTGTTCTCCAGCATCTGCTCCAGCTGTGGAAAGAGGGCACGTCAACAGAACCCCAAGAGAGCCCAGGAATCCCGGGAATTCTGGGGTTCACTGTTATCGCGCCAACTCCGCGAATTTGTCACTCGGACGTTCCTCGGAGATGGACAGTGGTTGACAATGACCATGGAAGACCACCAAGGTCACCCAGGGTTGGGGATGGACAGTGGTTGACAATGACCATGGCAGGTCACCAAGGTCACCCGGGGTTGGGGATGGACAGTGGTTCACAATGACCATGGAAGACCACCAAGGGGAACAAAGAGTTGGAGGGAGCAGCAAAACACGGCCCTGGGCGCCCCAGGGAACTCCATCGACAGAGGGTTGTTCAGGGAGAGAAAACTAAATCAATCAAGGGGGGTTTAGGTGGAAGAAGTTTGGGTGATCTTTAATTAAAGATTGATGTTGATGCCTTGTAACAATAAGATACGAAACTACCTCAAAGGTTGTTTAGGTAGAAGAAGTTTGGGTCATTTTAACTAAGGATCGATGTTGATGCCTTGTAACAATAAGATATGAAACTATTTCAAAGGTTGTTTAGGTAGAAGAAGCTTGGGTCACCTTTAATTAAAGATGGATGTTGATGTCATGATAAGATATGAAACTATTTCAAGGCTTGTTTAGGTAGAAGAAGTTTGGGTGACCTTTAACTGAAGATTGGTGTTGATGCCTCGTAACAATCAGATGATTGACTGTTGGGAAGGGGCTTGGGATGTTCAAGTGTATAAAGGCTCATGAAATCTCTGTTTCAGTGGAATGTTTATGGAGGAATTACCCCCAACACCACCCCGACGGCGAAGAAAAGGAATTCTGCCTTAACAGGATCGTGCTGTTGAGTCACGGAATCACAGGATCAAATGGGTTGGGAAAGACCTCTGGGATCATCCAGTCCAG
>NW_020939003.1:0-493 GCF_003984885.1 Neopelma chrysocephalum
AGGAGGACACGAGGGACACAGAGGGCACAGGGACAAGGGACAAGGGAAGGTGCTGCTCCCGAAACGGCTCCAGGGGGGTAAAAAACTCTTGGGATGGAGGTGCCAAGGCCGGGGTGACCCATCCCAGGACAGGGACCCCCACCCCCTGTGCCCCCGCTCACATCCATGCGTTTGCTCTCGTAGAAGTCGGCCGAGCGCCGGTCCCGGACCATCTTGTCGATGACGTCCCCCTGGCGCCAGGCCTCGAACACCACCCGGCCGTGCTGGTACCCCACGTCCTGAGGGCACAGCGGGCACGGCGCGTCGGTGCCACGGGAACCACCGGAGAGGGCCCGGGGTACCTCAGGGATGGGCTGGAGACCCCACTGATGGCTCAGGAACCCCCAGAGAGGGCCCAGGGCACCTCAGGGATGGGCTGGAGACCCCACTGATGGCTCAGGAACCCCTAGAGAGGGCCTGGGGTACCTCAGGGATGGGCTGGAGACCCCACTGA
>NW_020939004.1:0-841 GCF_003984885.1 Neopelma chrysocephalum
GAATCATTCCCTAAATTCCTTCCAGCTGGATCATGGGAATGACGCTCGGTTTGACATGGAATGAGAGGATGGAAAGGATCCCAGGTTATTCCAAAAATTCCCGGGAAGGGAACAACCTTTTCCCTCCAAAAACCAAAGCACGGCACAATATTCCCAGAGGAATCATTCCCGAAATTCTGTCCCTGTCACCTCCAAACCTTTGGGAATGACGCTCAGTTTGACATGGAATGAGAGGATGGAAAAGATCCCAGAGCATTCCAAAAATTCCCAGGAAGGGAACAACCTTTTCCCTCCAAAAACCAGAGCACGGCACAATATTCCCAGAGGAATCATTCCCGAAATTGTGTCCCTGTTTTTCAGGTTGAATCATGGGAATGATGCTCAGTTTGACATGGAATGAGAGGATGGAAATGATCCCAGGTTATTCCAAAAATTCCCTGGAATGCAACAACCTTTTCCCTCCAAAACCCAAAGCACGGCACAATATTCCCAGAGGAATCATTCCCGAAATTCCTTCAAGCTGGATCATGGGAATGACGCTCAGTTTGACATGGAATGAGAGCATGGAAAGGATCCCACAGCATTCCAAAAATTCCTGGGAATGGAACAACCTTTTCCCTCAAGAAACCCAAAGCACGGCACAATATTCCCAGAGGAATCATTCCCAAAATTGTGTCCCTGTCACCTCCAAACCTTTGGGAATGACGCTCGGTTTGACATGGAATGAGAGGATGGAAAGGATCCCAGAGCATCCCAAAAATTCCCTGGAATGGAACAACCTTTTCCCTCCAAACCCCAAAGCATGGCACAATATTCCCAGAGGAATCATTCCCTAAATTCC
>NW_020939005.1:0-386 GCF_003984885.1 Neopelma chrysocephalum
CCCTATGGAAAAATCCCTGGCACTCCATGGGAAAAATCCCTGACACTGCATGGAAAAAATCCCTGTGGAAAAATCAATGTCATTCCCTGGAAAAATCCTTGGCACTCCATGGGAAAACCAGGATAAACCCCCCCCCAATCCCGCCGTGAAATGGGGGAATTTTTAAGGAGCAGCTTCCAAAGGATTCATTCCAAGGGAAATGGGAAGAGGAGAAAAGGAGAAGAGGAAGTGGCCGGAATTCCAGCCGGGAACAGGGACAGAGCCAGGAGTTGGAGGAAAACAGGGATGGAGCAGCACAAGGAAAATGCGCCTGGATCAGGTTCCAGTCTTTGGAAATTCCCAAAAATTCCCTGGAATGGAACAACCTTTTCCCTCCAAAAACCAGA
>NW_020939006.1:0-1101 GCF_003984885.1 Neopelma chrysocephalum
AAAAATTCCTGGAAGAAAATCCCTGGCAAAACATGGAAAAAATCCCTGGAAAAAAATCCCTGGCACTACAGGGAAAAATTCCTGGAAAAAAAATTTCTGACATTACATGGGAAAAATCCCTATGGAAAAATCCCTGGCATTCTTTGGGAAAAATCCCTGTTCCTACATGGGAAAAATCCTTGGTACTACATGGAAAAATCATGGAAAAAAATCCCTGGCACTACATGGGAAAAAATTCCTGGAAAAAAATCCCTGGCATTACATAGAAAAAATCCCTATGGAAAAATCCCTGGCATTCCATGGGAAAAATCCCTGACACTGCATGGGAAAAAATCCCTGTGGAAAAATCAATATCACTCCATGGAAAAATCCCTGGCACTCCATGGGAAAACCAGGATAAACCCTCCCAATCCCGCCGTGAAATGGGGGAATTTTTAAGGAGCAGCTTCCAAAGGATTAAATTCGAAGGGAAATGGGAAGAGGAGAAAAGGAGAAGAGGAAGTGGCCGGAATTCCAGCCGGGAACAGGGACAGAGCCAGGAGGAATGTAACAACCATTTCCCTCCAAAAACCAGAGCACGGCACAATATTCCCAGAGGAATCATTCCCAAAATTCCTTCCGGCTGGATCATGGGAATGACGCTCGGTTTTACATGGAATGAGAGCATGGAAAGGATCCCAGGGCATTCCAAAAATTCCCAGGAATGGAACAACCTTTTCCCTCCAAAACCCAAAGCACGGCACAATATTCCCAGAGGAATCATTCCCGAAATTTTGTCCCTGTCACCTCCAAACCTTTGGGAATGACGCTCAATTTGACGTGGAATGAGAGAATGGAAAGGATCCCACAGCATTCCAAAAATTCCCTGGAATGCAACAACCTTTTCCCTCCAAAAACCAAAGCATGGCACAATATTCCCAGAGGAATCATTCCCTAAATTCCTTCAAGCTGGATCATGGGAATGACGCTCGGTTTGACACGGAATGAGAGGATGGAAAGGATCCCAGAGCATTCCAAAAATTCCCTGGAATGCAACAACATTTTCCCTCCAAAACCCAAAGCATGGCACAATATTCCCAGAGGAATCATTCCCTAAATTCC
>NW_020939007.1:0-624 GCF_003984885.1 Neopelma chrysocephalum
TCCCTAGGACTACATGGAAAGAATCCCTGGCATTCCATGGAAAAATCCTGGTCACTACATGGAAAAAATTCCGGTGGAAAAATCCCTGGCACCACATGGAAAAAAATTCCTGGAAAAAGTCCCTGTAAGTACCTGGAACAAATCCTTGGCACTACATGGAAAAAATCCCTGTGGAAAAATCCCTGGCACTCCATGGAAAAATCCTTGCCAATACATGGAAAAATCCCTGGCACCACATGGAAAAATCATGGAAAAAAATCCCTGGAAAAACACCCTGGCACTACATGGAAAAATCCCTGTTCCTACATGGGAAAAATCCTTGGGAAATCCTTGACTACATGGGAAAAATTATGGAAAAATCCCTGGTAACTACATGGAAAAAATCCCTATGGAAAAATCCGTGGCATTACATAGAAAAAATCCCTATGGAAAAATCCCTGGCATTACATGGGAAAAATCCCTGTTCCTACATGGGAAAAATCCTTGGCACTACATGGAAAAATCATGGAAAAAAATCCCTGGCACTACATGGGAAAAAATTCCTGGGAAAAAAATCCCTGGCATTACATAGAAAAAAATCCCTATGGAAAAATCCCTGGCACTCCATGGGAAAAATCCCTGACA
>NW_020939008.1:0-321 GCF_003984885.1 Neopelma chrysocephalum
CCAAAAATTCCCTGGAATGGAACAACCTTTTCCCTCCAAAAACCAGACCACGGCACAATATCCCAGAGGAATCATTCCCAAAATTGTGTCCCTGTCACCTCCAAACCTTTGGGAATGACGCTCAATTTGACATGGAATGAGAGGATGGAAAGGATCCCACAGCATTCCAAAAATTCCCTGGAATGCAACAACCTTTTCCCTCCAAAAACCAAAGCATGGCACAATATTCCCAGAGGAATCATTCCCGAAATTGTGTCCCTATTTTTCAGGTTGAATCATGGGAATGACGCTCAGTTTGACATGGAATGAGAGGATGGAAAG
>NW_020939009.1:0-952 GCF_003984885.1 Neopelma chrysocephalum
AAAAATTCCTGGAAGAAAATCCCTGGCAAAACATGGAAAAAATCCCTATGGAAAAATCCCTGTCACTACATGGAAAAATCATGGAAAAATCCCTGGCACTATGTGGGAAAGTCCTGGTCACTACATGGAAAAACTCCCTATGGAAAAATCCCTGGCACTACATGGGAAAATCATGGAAAAATCCCTGGCACTACACAGAAAAAATTCCTGGAAAAAAATCCCTGGCATTACATGGAAAAATTATGGAAAAATCCCTGGAAAAAAAATCCCTGTCACTACATGGAAAAATCCCTGGAAAAACCCCTGACACTCCATGGGAAAAATCCCTGTTCCTACATGGGAAAAATCCTTAGAAAATCCTTGACTACATGGAAAAATCATGGAAAAATTCCTGGCACTACAGGGACAAAATTCCTGGAAAAAAACCCTGGTACTACATGGGAAAAATTCCTGAAAAAAAAATCCCTGGCACTACGTGGAAAAATCTCTGATCCTCCATGGAAAAATCCTGGTCACTCCATGGAAAAAATCCCTGTGGAAAAATCCCTGGCACCACATGGAAAAATCCTTGCCAATACAAGGAAAAATTCCTGGTAACTACAGGGAAAAAATTCCTATAGAAAAATCCCTGGCACTACAGGGAAAAAATTCCTGGAAAAAAATCCCTGGTATTACAGGGAAAAAATTCCTGGAAGAAAATCCCTGGCACTACATGGGAAAATCATGGAAAAATCCCGAGGACCATATGGAAAGAATCCCTGGCATTCCATGGAAAAATCCTGGTCACTTCATGGAAAAAATCCCTGTGGAAAAATCCCTGGTACTACCTGGAAAAAAAATTCCTGGAAAAAATCCCTGGCAAAACATGGAAAAAATCCCTGGAAAAAATCCCTGGCACTACATGGAAAAATTCCTGGAAAAAAATCCCTGGCACTACATGGGAAAATCATGG
>NW_020939010.1:0-1872 GCF_003984885.1 Neopelma chrysocephalum
AGGGGCCTTCGGCAACTCCGACAAAGGTACGGATCAAACATCAATTCCGGCGCGGATCCGGGGGGTGTTTGGGGGGGATTTTGAATCCGAAAAATCCGGTGTAATGAAAACTGCCCGGAGGCTTTTGATCTTTGAGCAGCGCTGGGAGCAAGCCAGATATGGCTGGAAGAACTTGCTCAGCTTGAAAGTGCAAAAGCAAAACCATTTTATACACTTTAGATACGTGGTTACATCATTTATTAGACATATTAATGTGTAGACTGGTCTCTGGGCAGAGTCTTTCCAGACATGTGGGGTCTTCTCCTCCAGCCTTCATCCCTCTGGTGGTCACCACGGACGTCTTCCTCAATTTGACCTCTTCAATGAGGTGACCCGAGTTCTTCAGGCTTGCAAAATCCTGGCTCTGGGCCTTCTCATCATCATCCTGGCCGGGCTTCACGAATGAAGATTTGGGGAGGCCTCTACCCACATTTGTTACAAGCACATTGGTGGCTAAAAAGGCCAATACGAGACAGGCACATCCGGTTGCGAAAGGCACAGCAGAAAGACTCCTTAGGTGGTAAATTCTGCAAGGCTCGATTCTTTCTGCGTTGTCTTTTCTCCTCGAGGGTGATCCTGGTGCTTTCTCAAAGGCATCAGCAGCGTTATAGATGGTGTGTCTCCAGACCTCCCAATTGGAGGCCAGAGTAGACCAGTTATGTTGGTCAACATGGCCAAGGCTGAGATTTTGTTTCAGGGAGTCCTTTTGATCTTTGAGCAGCAAAGGGATTTATTGGCAGCGCTGGGAGCAAGCCAGATATTGCTGGAAGAACTTGCTCAGCTTGAAAGTGCAAAAGTAAGGCATTTTATACATTTTAGATATGTGGTTACATCATTTATTAGACATATTAATAAGCAGGCTGGTCATCAGCATAAAGCAGCTCCTGGACAAGATGGTTTAAGGTCTTGTGTGGGCCTTCAGTCGCCTTAGGTTGAAGAGGCTTCCATCAGTATGATATCAGATGTGGATCCCATCCTGATCATCGAGGTCTGCTGTGGACCTTTGGAGCATCTCCTGGAAAAGATTGTGAATAGGGTTGGTGTGAGAACTCAGCCTTGTTTCACTCCATTGGTTGTTAGAAAGGGCTCAGAAAGGTACAGACCAAACCAGATGGGAAAACGTCTCTTCCGGCGCGGATCCGGGGGGTCTTTTGGGGGGATTTTGAATCAGAAAAATCCGGTGTAATGAAAACTGCCCGGAGGCTTTTGATCTTTGAGCAGCGCTGGGAGCAAGCCAGATATTGCTGGAAGAACTTGCTCAGCTTGAAAGTGCAAAAGCAAAACCATTTTATACATTTTAGATACGTGGTTACATCATTTATTAGACATATTAATATGTAGGGTGGTCTCTGGGCAGAGTCTTTCCAGACATGTGGGGTCTTCTCCTCCAGCCTTCATCCCTCTGGTGGTCACCACGACGTCTTCCTCAATTTGACCTCTTCAATGAGGTGACCTGAGTTCTTCAAAAGCTTGCAAAATCCTGGCTCTGGGCCTTCTAGATCTTATTCAAACATCTAATTTACCTAATTTATTCCTGTGTGTGTGCTACTCCTCTTCTTTCTATAATAAGGCCTTTGGTCCAGCAAGCAGAACAGAACATGAGATTAACCAGTGCTCCTAAAATGTTCTTCCAGCAAAACAGGTATTGGCCAAGATATCTCAGTTAACTCTTTTAGGCCTGGCTCCTGTTTCAATTTCAGACACTTTTCCCTCGAGTAGAGTCGCCCATAGAATCTCTAAATATGGAGCTTGGAGCTGATGTGTTTTCTCCTGCGTTTCTCTCCATCCAAGAACATCTTCCATGTGCAATTCCAGGCCAAGATACCTCAGTTA
>NW_020939011.1:0-1297 GCF_003984885.1 Neopelma chrysocephalum
AGGGGCCTTCGGCAACTCCGACAAAGGTACGGATCAAACATCAATTCTGGCGCGGATCCGGGGGGTGTTTGGGGGGGATTTTGAATCCGAAATATTCTGAACTGCCCGGAGGCTTTTGATCTTTGAGCAGCGCTGGGAGCAAGCCAGATATTGCTGGAAGAACTTGCTCAGCTTGAAAGTGCAAAACTAAGCCATTTTACACACTTTAGATACGTGGTTACATCATTTATTAGACATATTAATAAGCAGGCTGGTCATCAGCATAAAGCAGCTCCTGGACAAGATGGTTTAAGGTCTTGGTGTGGGCCTTCAGTCGCCTTAGGTTGAAGAGGCTTCCATCAGTATGATATCAGATGTAGATCCCGTCCTGATCATCGAGGTCTGCCGTGGACCTTTGGAGCATCTCCTGGAAAAGGTTGTGAATAGGGTTGGTGCGAGAACTCAGCCTTTTTTCACTCCATTGGTTGTTAGAAAGGGCTCAGAAAGGTACAGACCAAACCAGATGGGAAAACGTCTCTTCCGGCGCGGATCCGGGGGGTCTTTTGGGGGGATTTTGAATCCGAAAAATCCGGTGTAATGAACTACCCGGAGGCTTTTGATCTTTGAGCAGCGCTGGGAGCAAGCCAGATATGGCTGGAAGAACTTGCTCAGCTTGAAAGTGCAAAAGCAAAACCATTTTATACACTTTAGATACGTGGTTACATCATTTATTAGACATATTAATAAGCAGGTTGGTCTCTGGATGGAATCTTTCCAGACATGTGGGGTCTTCTGCTGTGGGGGGTCTTCTCCTCCAGCCTTCATCCCTCTGGTGGTCACCACGAACATCTTCCTCAATCTGACCTCTTCAATGAGGTGACCTGAGTTCTTCAAAAGCTTGCAAAATCCTGCCTCTGGGCCTTCTAGATCTTACTCAAACCTCTAGTTTACCTAATTTATTCCTCTGTGTGTGCTACTCTTCTTCTTTCTATAATAAGGCCTTTGGTCCAGCGAGCAGAACACAACATGAGATTAACCAGTGCTCCTAAAATGTTCTTCCAGCAAAACAGGTATTGGCCAAGATATCTCAGTTAACTCTTTTAGACCTGGCTCCTGTTTCAATTTCAGACACTTTTCCCTCGAGTAGAGTCGCCCATAGAATCTCTAAATATGGAGCTTGGAGCTGATGTGTTTTCCTCCCATTTTCCCCATCCAAGAACAACTTCTGGGTGCGATTCCAGGCCAAGATATCTCAGTTCACTCCTGTTTCAATTTCAGACACTTTTCCTCAAGCAGAGTCACCAATGGAATCTCTAAA
>NW_020939012.1:0-405 GCF_003984885.1 Neopelma chrysocephalum
GCTAAAAACATCTTCTGGGTGCAATTCCAGGCCAAGATACCTCAGTTCACTCCTGTTTCAATTTCAGACACTTTTCCTCAAGCAGAGTCACCAGTGGAATCTCTAAATATCAAACTTGGAGCTGATGTGTTTTCTTCCTGTTTTCCCCATCCCAGAACATCTTCCGGGTGCGATTCCAGGCCAAGATACCTCAGTTAACTCCTGTTTCAATTTCAGACACTTTTCCTCAAGCAGAGTCACCAGTGGAATCTCTAAATATTGAGCTTGGAGCTGATGTGTTTTCCTCCCATTTTCCCCATCCAAGAACATCTTCCGGGTGCGATTCCAGGCCGAGATATCTCAGTTAACTCCTGTTTCGATTTCAGACACTTTTCCTCAAGCAGAGTCACCAATGGAATCTCTAAA
>NW_020939013.1:0-1872 GCF_003984885.1 Neopelma chrysocephalum
AGGGGCCTTCGGCAACTCCGACAAAGGTACGGATCAAACATCAATTCCGGCGCGGATCCGGGGGGTGTTTGGGGGGGATTTTGAATCCGAAAAATCCGGTGTAATGAAAACTGCCCGGAGGCTTTTGATCTTTGAGCAGCGCTGGGAGCAAGCCAGATATGGCTGGAAGAACTTGCTCAGCTTGAAAGTGCAAAAGCAAAACCATTTTATACACTTTAGATACGTGGTTACATCATTTATTAGACATATTAATGTGTAGACTGGTCTCTGGGCAGAGTCTTTCCAGACATGTGGGGTCTTCTCCTCCAGCCTTCATCCCTCTGGTGGTCACCACGGACGTCTTCCTCAATTTGACCTCTTCAATGAGGTGACCCGAGTTCTTCAGGCTTGCAAAATCCTGGCTCTGGGCCTTCTCATCATCATCCTGGCCGGGCTTCACGAATGAAGATTTGGGGAGGCCTCTACCCACATTTGTTACAAGCACATTGGTGGCTAAAAAGGCCAATACGAGACAGGCACATCCGGTTGCGAAAGGCACAGCAGAAAGACTCCTTAGGTGGTAAATTCTGCAAGGCTCGATTCTTTCTGCGTTGTCTTTTCTCCTCGAGGGTGATCCTGGTGCTTTCTCAAAGGCATCAGCAGCGTTATAGATGGTGTGTCTCCAGACCTCCCAATTGGAGGCCAGAGTAGACCAGTTATGTTGGTCAACATGGCCAAGGCTGAGATTTTGTTTCAGGGAGTCCTTTTGATCTTTGAGCAGCAAAGGGATTTATTGGCAGCGCTGGGAGCAAGCCAGATATTGCTGGAAGAACTTGCTCAGCTTGAAAGTGCAAAAGTAAGGCATTTTATACATTTTAGATATGTGGTTACATCATTTATTAGACATATTAATAAGCAGGCTGGTCATCAGCATAAAGCAGCTCCTGGACAAGATGGTTTAAGGTCTTGTGTGGGCCTTCAGTCGCCTTAGGTTGAAGAGGCTTCCATCAGTATGATATCAGATGTGGATCCCATCCTGATCATCGAGGTCTGCTGTGGACCTTTGGAGCATCTCCTGGAAAAGATTGTGAATAGGGTTGGTGTGAGAACTCAGCCTTGTTTCACTCCATTGGTTGTTAGAAAGGGCTCAGAAAGGTACAGACCAAACCAGATGGGAAAACGTCTCTTCCGGCGCGGATCCGGGGGGTCTTTTGGGGGGATTTTGAATCAGAAAAATCCGGTGTAATGAAAACTGCCCGGAGGCTTTTGATCTTTGAGCAGCGCTGGGAGCAAGCCAGATATTGCTGGAAGAACTTGCTCAGCTTGAAAGTGCAAAAGCAAAACCATTTTATACATTTTAGATACGTGGTTACATCATTTATTAGACATATTAATATGTAGGGTGGTCTCTGGGCAGAGTCTTTCCAGACATGTGGGGTCTTCTCCTCCAGCCTTCATCCCTCTGGTGGTCACCACGACGTCTTCCTCAATTTGACCTCTTCAATGAGGTGACCTGAGTTCTTCAAAAGCTTGCAAAATCCTGGCTCTGGGCCTTCTAGATCTTATTCAAACATCTAATTTACCTAATTTATTCCTGTGTGTGTGCTACTCCTCTTCTTTCTATAATAAGGCCTTTGGTCCAGCAAGCAGAACAGAACATGAGATTAACCAGTGCTCCTAAAATGTTCTTCCAGCAAAACAGGTATTGGCCAAGATATCTCAGTTAACTCTTTTAGGCCTGGCTCCTGTTTCAATTTCAGACACTTTTCCCTCGAGTAGAGTCGCCCATAGAATCTCTAAATATGGAGCTTGGAGCTGATGTGTTTTCTCCTGCGTTTCTCTCCATCCAAGAACATCTTCCATGTGCAATTCCAGGCCAAGATACCTCAGTTA
>NW_020939014.1:0-1297 GCF_003984885.1 Neopelma chrysocephalum
AGGGGCCTTCGGCAACTCCGACAAAGGTACGGATCAAACATCAATTCTGGCGCGGATCCGGGGGGTGTTTGGGGGGGATTTTGAATCCGAAATATTCTGAACTGCCCGGAGGCTTTTGATCTTTGAGCAGCGCTGGGAGCAAGCCAGATATTGCTGGAAGAACTTGCTCAGCTTGAAAGTGCAAAACTAAGCCATTTTACACACTTTAGATACGTGGTTACATCATTTATTAGACATATTAATAAGCAGGCTGGTCATCAGCATAAAGCAGCTCCTGGACAAGATGGTTTAAGGTCTTGGTGTGGGCCTTCAGTCGCCTTAGGTTGAAGAGGCTTCCATCAGTATGATATCAGATGTAGATCCCGTCCTGATCATCGAGGTCTGCCGTGGACCTTTGGAGCATCTCCTGGAAAAGGTTGTGAATAGGGTTGGTGCGAGAACTCAGCCTTTTTTCACTCCATTGGTTGTTAGAAAGGGCTCAGAAAGGTACAGACCAAACCAGATGGGAAAACGTCTCTTCCGGCGCGGATCCGGGGGGTCTTTTGGGGGGATTTTGAATCCGAAAAATCCGGTGTAATGAACTACCCGGAGGCTTTTGATCTTTGAGCAGCGCTGGGAGCAAGCCAGATATGGCTGGAAGAACTTGCTCAGCTTGAAAGTGCAAAAGCAAAACCATTTTATACACTTTAGATACGTGGTTACATCATTTATTAGACATATTAATAAGCAGGTTGGTCTCTGGATGGAATCTTTCCAGACATGTGGGGTCTTCTGCTGTGGGGGGTCTTCTCCTCCAGCCTTCATCCCTCTGGTGGTCACCACGAACATCTTCCTCAATCTGACCTCTTCAATGAGGTGACCTGAGTTCTTCAAAAGCTTGCAAAATCCTGCCTCTGGGCCTTCTAGATCTTACTCAAACCTCTAGTTTACCTAATTTATTCCTCTGTGTGTGCTACTCTTCTTCTTTCTATAATAAGGCCTTTGGTCCAGCGAGCAGAACACAACATGAGATTAACCAGTGCTCCTAAAATGTTCTTCCAGCAAAACAGGTATTGGCCAAGATATCTCAGTTAACTCTTTTAGACCTGGCTCCTGTTTCAATTTCAGACACTTTTCCCTCGAGTAGAGTCGCCCATAGAATCTCTAAATATGGAGCTTGGAGCTGATGTGTTTTCCTCCCATTTTCCCCATCCAAGAACAACTTCTGGGTGCGATTCCAGGCCAAGATATCTCAGTTCACTCCTGTTTCAATTTCAGACACTTTTCCTCAAGCAGAGTCACCAATGGAATCTCTAAA
>NW_020939015.1:0-405 GCF_003984885.1 Neopelma chrysocephalum
GCTAAAAACATCTTCTGGGTGCAATTCCAGGCCAAGATACCTCAGTTCACTCCTGTTTCAATTTCAGACACTTTTCCTCAAGCAGAGTCACCAGTGGAATCTCTAAATATCAAACTTGGAGCTGATGTGTTTTCTTCCTGTTTTCCCCATCCCAGAACATCTTCCGGGTGCGATTCCAGGCCAAGATACCTCAGTTAACTCCTGTTTCAATTTCAGACACTTTTCCTCAAGCAGAGTCACCAGTGGAATCTCTAAATATTGAGCTTGGAGCTGATGTGTTTTCCTCCCATTTTCCCCATCCAAGAACATCTTCCGGGTGCGATTCCAGGCCGAGATATCTCAGTTAACTCCTGTTTCGATTTCAGACACTTTTCCTCAAGCAGAGTCACCAATGGAATCTCTAAA
>NW_020939016.1:0-841 GCF_003984885.1 Neopelma chrysocephalum
GGAATTTAGGGAATGATTCCTCTGGGAATATTGTGCCATGCTTTGGGGTTTGGAGGGAAAAGGTTGTTCCATTCCAGGGAATTTTTGGGATGCTCTGGGATCCTTTCCATCCTCTCATTCCATGTCAAACCGAGCGTCATTCCCAAAGGTTTGGAGGTGACAGGGACACAATTTTGGGAATGATTCCTCTGGGAATATTGTGCCGTGCTTTGGGTTTCTTGAGGGAAAAGGTTGTTCCATTCCCAGGAATTTTTGGAATGCTGTGGGATCCTTTCCATGCTCTCATTCCA
Organism: Neopelma chrysocephalum; assembly: GCF_003984885.1. Lineage (NCBI taxonomy): Eukaryota > Metazoa > Chordata > Aves > Passeriformes > Pipridae > Neopelma > Neopelma chrysocephalum. The sequence continues at coordinate 291 of NW_020939016.1, forward strand.
TGTCAAACTGAGCGTCATTCCCATGATCCAGCTTGAAGGAATTTCGGGAATGATTCCTCTGGGAATATTGTGCCGTGCTTTGGGTTTTGGAGGGAAAAGGTTGTTGCATTCCAGGGAATTTTTGGAATAACCTGGGATCATTTCCATCCTCTCATTCCATGTCAAACTGAGCATCATTCCCATGATTCAACCTGAAAAACAGGGACACAATTTCGGGAATGATTCCTCTGGGAATATTGTGCCGTGCTCTGGTTTTTGGAGGGAAAAGGTTGTTCCCTTCCTGGGAATTTTTGGAATGCTCTGGGATCTTTTCCATCCTCTCATTCCATGTCAAACTGAGCGTCATTCCCAAAGGTTTGGAGGTGACAGGGACAGAATTTCGGGAATGATTCCTCTGGGAATATTGTGCCGTGCTTTGGTTTTTGGAGGGAAAAGGTTGTTCCCTTCCCGGGAATTTTTGGAATAACCTGGGATCCTTTCCATCCTCTCATTCCATGTCAAACCGAGCGTCATTCCCATGATCCAGCTGGAAGGAATTTAGGGAATGATTC
>NW_020939017.1:0-385 GCF_003984885.1 Neopelma chrysocephalum
TCTGGTTTTTGGAGGGAAAAGGTTGTTCCATTCCAGGGAATTTTTGGGAATTTCCAAAGACTGGAACCTGATCCAGGCGCATTTTCCTTGTGCTGCTCCATCCCTGTTTTCCTCCAACTCCTGGCTCTGTCCCTGTTCCCGGCTGGAATTCCGGCCACTTCCTCTTCTCCTTTTCTCCTCTTCCCATTTCCCTTGGAATGAATCCTTTGGAAGCTGCTCCTTAAAAATTCCCCCATTTCACGGCGGGATTGGGGGGGGTTTATCCTGGTTTTCCCATGGAGTGCCAAGGATTTTTCCAGGGAATGACATTGATTTTTCCACAGGGATTTTTTCCATGCAGTGTCAGGGATTTTTCCCATGGAGTGCCAGGGATTTTTCCATAGGG
>NW_020939018.1:0-1101 GCF_003984885.1 Neopelma chrysocephalum
GGAATTTAGGGAATGATTCCTCTGGGAATATTGTGCCATGCTTTGGGTTTTGGAGGGAAAATGTTGTTGCATTCCAGGGAATTTTTGGAATGCTCTGGGATCCTTTCCATCCTCTCATTCCGTGTCAAACCGAGCGTCATTCCCATGATCCAGCTTGAAGGAATTTAGGGAATGATTCCTCTGGGAATATTGTGCCATGCTTTGGTTTTTGGAGGGAAAAGGTTGTTGCATTCCAGGGAATTTTTGGAATGCTGTGGGATCCTTTCCATTCTCTCATTCCACGTCAAATTGAGCGTCATTCCCAAAGGTTTGGAGGTGACAGGGACAAAATTTCGGGAATGATTCCTCTGGGAATATTGTGCCGTGCTTTGGGTTTTGGAGGGAAAAGGTTGTTCCATTCCTGGGAATTTTTGGAATGCCCTGGGATCCTTTCCATGCTCTCATTCCATGTAAAACCGAGCGTCATTCCCATGATCCAGCCGGAAGGAATTTTGGGAATGATTCCTCTGGGAATATTGTGCCGTGCTCTGGTTTTTGGAGGGAAATGGTTGTTACATTCCTCCTGGCTCTGTCCCTGTTCCCGGCTGGAATTCCGGCCACTTCCTCTTCTCCTTTTCTCCTCTTCCCATTTCCCTTCGAATTTAATCCTTTGGAAGCTGCTCCTTAAAAATTCCCCCATTTCACGGCGGGATTGGGAGGGTTTATCCTGGTTTTCCCATGGAGTGCCAGGGATTTTTCCATGGAGTGATATTGATTTTTCCACAGGGATTTTTTCCCATGCAGTGTCAGGGATTTTTCCCATGGAATGCCAGGGATTTTTCCATAGGGATTTTTTCTATGTAATGCCAGGGATTTTTTTCCAGGAATTTTTTCCCATGTAGTGCCAGGGATTTTTTTCCATGATTTTTCCATGTAGTACCAAGGATTTTTCCCATGTAGGAACAGGGATTTTTCCCAAAGAATGCCAGGGATTTTTCCATAGGGATTTTTCCCATGTAATGTCAGAAATTTTTTTTCCAGGAATTTTTCCCTGTAGTGCCAGGGATTTTTTTCCAGGGATTTTTTCCATGTTTTGCCAGGGATTTTCTTCCAGGAATTTTT
>NW_020939019.1:0-624 GCF_003984885.1 Neopelma chrysocephalum
TGTCAGGGATTTTTCCCATGGAGTGCCAGGGATTTTTCCATAGGGATTTTTTTCTATGTAATGCCAGGGATTTTTTTCCCAGGAATTTTTTCCCATGTAGTGCCAGGGATTTTTTTCCATGATTTTTCCATGTAGTGCCAAGGATTTTTCCCATGTAGGAACAGGGATTTTTCCCATGTAATGCCAGGGATTTTTCCATAGGGATTTTTTCTATGTAATGCCACGGATTTTTCCATAGGGATTTTTTCCATGTAGTTACCAGGGATTTTTCCATAATTTTTCCCATGTAGTCAAGGATTTCCCAAGGATTTTTCCCATGTAGGAACAGGGATTTTTCCATGTAGTGCCAGGGTGTTTTTCCAGGGATTTTTTTCCATGATTTTTCCATGTGGTGCCAGGGATTTTTCCATGTATTGGCAAGGATTTTTCCATGGAGTGCCAGGGATTTTTCCACAGGGATTTTTTCCATGTAGTGCCAAGGATTTGTTCCAGGTACTTACAGGGACTTTTTCCAGGAATTTTTTTCCATGTGGTGCCAGGGATTTTTCCACCGGAATTTTTTCCATGTAGTGACCAGGATTTTTCCATGGAATGCCAGGGATTCTTTCCATGTAGTCCTAGGGA
>NW_020939020.1:0-321 GCF_003984885.1 Neopelma chrysocephalum
CTTTCCATCCTCTCATTCCATGTCAAACTGAGCGTCATTCCCATGATTCAACCTGAAAAATAGGGACACAATTTCGGGAATGATTCCTCTGGGAATATTGTGCCATGCTTTGGTTTTTGGAGGGAAAAGGTTGTTGCATTCCAGGGAATTTTTGGAATGCTGTGGGATCCTTTCCATCCTCTCATTCCATGTCAAATTGAGCGTCATTCCCAAAGGTTTGGAGGTGACAGGGACACAATTTTGGGAATGATTCCTCTGGGATATTGTGCCGTGGTCTGGTTTTTGGAGGGAAAAGGTTGTTCCATTCCAGGGAATTTTTGG
>NW_020939021.1:0-952 GCF_003984885.1 Neopelma chrysocephalum
CCATGATTTTCCCATGTAGTGCCAGGGATTTTTTTCCAGGAATTTTTCCATGTAGTGCCAGGGATTTTTTCCAGGGATTTTTTCCATGTTTTGCCAGGGATTTTTTCCAGGAATTTTTTTTCCAGGTAGTACCAGGGATTTTTCCACAGGGATTTTTTCCATGAAGTGACCAGGATTTTTCCATGGAATGCCAGGGATTCTTTCCATATGGTCCTCGGGATTTTTCCATGATTTTCCCATGTAGTGCCAGGGATTTTCTTCCAGGAATTTTTTCCCTGTAATACCAGGGATTTTTTTCCAGGAATTTTTTCCCTGTAGTGCCAGGGATTTTTCTATAGGAATTTTTTCCCTGTAGTTACCAGGAATTTTTCCTTGTATTGGCAAGGATTTTTCCATGTGGTGCCAGGGATTTTTCCACAGGGATTTTTTCCATGGAGTGACCAGGATTTTTCCATGGAGGATCAGAGATTTTTCCACGTAGTGCCAGGGATTTTTTTTTCAGGAATTTTTCCCATGTAGTACCAGGGTTTTTTTCCAGGAATTTTGTCCCTGTAGTGCCAGGAATTTTTCCATGATTTTTCCATGTAGTCAAGGATTTTCTAAGGATTTTTCCCATGTAGGAACAGGGATTTTTCCCATGGAGTGTCAGGGGTTTTTCCAGGGATTTTTCCATGTAGTGACAGGGATTTTTTTTCCAGGGATTTTTCCATAATTTTTCCATGTAATGCCAGGGATTTTTTTCCAGGAATTTTTTCTGTGTAGTGCCAGGGATTTTTCCATGATTTTCCCATGTAGTGCCAGGGATTTTTCCATAGGGAGTTTTTCCATGTAGTGACCAGGACTTTCCCACATAGTGCCAGGGATTTTTCCATGATTTTTCCATGTAGTGACAGGGATTTTTCCATAGGGATTTTTTCCATGTTTTGCCAGGGATTTTCTTCCAGGAATTTTT
>NW_020939022.1:0-2366 GCF_003984885.1 Neopelma chrysocephalum
AATGACCCCAAAATGACCCCAAACCACCCAAATTAACCCCAAACCACCCCAAAATGAACCTAAACAGACCCAAAATTGCCCAAACCACCATGAAATAACCCCAAACTGACCCAAAATCACCCCAAAATGACCCAAAATGACCCAAAACCGACCAAAAAGGACCCCAAACCACCCAAAAATGACCCCAAACCACCCCAAAATAACTCCAAACCACCCCAAACTGACCCTAAACTACCCCAAAAAAACCCCACACTGTCCCAAAATAACCCGAAACCACCCAAAATCACCGCAAACAGCCCCAAACTGACTCCAAAATGACCCAGAATCATCCCAAACCCACCCAAAAATGACTCCAAACCACCCAAAAAACCCCCAAACTGACCCCAAATGACCCCAAACTGACCCAAAATGATCCCAAACCACCCAAAATAACCCCAAAATTGCTCAAACCACCCTGAAACGAGCACAAACCACCAAAAATGACCCCAAACCATCCCAAAATTGCCCAAACTGACCTAAAATAACCCCGAACTGTCCCAAAATAACCCCAAACCACACAAAATCACCCCAAACCATCCAAAAATGACCCCAAACCACCCCCAAATCACCCCAAACCTCCCCCAAAATATCCCCAAACTGACCCAAATAACCCCAAACTGACCAAAAATAAACCCAAACCACCTCAAAATCACCCCAAACTGACCCAAAATAACCCCAAACCAACCAAAATTGCCCCAAATCTCCCCAAAATTAACCCAAACTGACCCAAAAAATCCCCAAACCACCCAAAAATGACCCCAAACCCAAAATAACCCCAAAGTGACCCTAAATCACCCCAAAGTGACCCAAAATAACCTCAAACCACCCATAAATAATTCCAAACCACCCCAAAATAACCCCAAACTGACGCAAAATCACCCAAAACCTCCACAAAATCACCCCAAACTGACCCAAAATAACCCCAAACAACCGAAAATGACCCCAAACCACTCAAAATCACCCCAATTCACCCCAAAACAACCCCCAAACTGCCCCAGAATCACCCCAAACCCAAACTCACCCCGAATTGACCCAAAGTAACCCCAAAATGACCCAAAACAACCCCGAACTGACCCAAAATGCCCCAAAATGTCCCCGCCCCTCCCCCAGCCCCTCCCCCCCCCCCGTTCCCGGGAGGTGCCGGGGTGGGGGCGGGGCGGGAGCCGCTAATTAAGCGCTAATTAACCGATAATTAACCGATAATTAGCGATGACGGGGCCGAGGAGGCGCCGGGGCGGGGCCGGGGTGGGGGAGGGGCGGGGAGCGGCCCCAAATAATCCCCGGGTGACCCCAAAGAGTCCCCGAACGACCTCGAACCGACCCAAAATCACCCCGAAATGACCCAAAATAACCCCAAACTGACCCTAAATGACCCCAAACCACCAAAAATAACCTCAAACCGCCCCAAAATAACCCCAAATTTATCCTAAATCCCCCAAAATGACCCCCAAATACCCCAAAATCTCCCTAACGCATTCCAAAATCACACAAACCACCCCAAATGTCCCCAAATCGCCCAAAATAACCCCAAACTGACCCCAAACTGCCCCAAATTAGCCCAAAATACCCCAAAATGACCCCAAACCACCCCAAAATAACCCCAAAACACCTGAAACTGCCCCCAAATTACCCGAAAAAAACCCCAAAAATCTCCCAAACCACCCCAAAATTACCCCAACCCCTCCCAAAAGCTCCAAAATAACCTCAAACTGCCCCAAAATGACCCCAAACCACCTCAAAATAACCCCAAACTGCCCCCAAATTCCCCCAAAATACCTCAAACCACCCAAAATCACCCCAGAATAAACCAAACACACCTCAAAAAATCCCCAAACCACCCCTAAATAACCTCAAACCGCCCCAAAAAGCTCCAAAATAACCTCTAACTACCCCAAAATGACCCCAAACCACCTCAAAATAACCCCAAACTGACTTCAAACTGCCCCCAAATTACCCCAAACACCCCAAAATCTCCCAAACCACCCCCAAATCACACAAACCATTCTAAAATAACCCCAAAATGACCCAAAATAACCCTAAATCGACACAAAATAACCTTAAACTGACCCAAAATGACCCAAAACAACCCAAAATAACTTGAAACTGCCCCAAAATGACCCCAAACCACCCCAAAATAACCTCAAACCACCCCAAATCACCCCAAACCACCCCAAACTGACCCCAAACTGCCCCAAATTACCCCAAAACACCCCAGAATCTCCCAAATCATCCCAAAATCACACAAACCATCCTAAAATAACCCCAAACCACCCCAAAACAACCCCAAACCACCCTAAAATGACCCCAAATCACCCGAAAATCACCCT
>NW_020939023.1:0-2354 GCF_003984885.1 Neopelma chrysocephalum
AATGACCCCAAAATGACCCCAAACCACCCAAATTAACCCCAAACCACACCAAAATGAACCTAAACAGACCCAAAATTGCCCAAACCACCATGAAATAACCCCAAACTGACCCAAAATCACCCCAGAATGACCCCAAACCGACCAAAAAGGACCCCAAACCACCCCAAAATAACTCCAAACCACCCCAAACTGACCCTTAACTACCCCAAAAAAACCCCACACTGACCCAAAATAACCCGAAACCACCCAAAATCACCGCAAACAGCCCCAAACTGACTCCAAAATGACCCAGAATCATCCCAAACCCACCCAAAAATGACTCCAAACCACCCAAAAAACCCCCAAACTGACCCCAAATGACCCCAAACTGACCCAAAATGATCCCAAACCACCCAAAATAACCCCAAAATTGCTCAAACCACCCTGAAACGAGCACAAACCACCAAAAATGACCCCAAACCATCCCAAAATTGCCCAAACTGACCTAAAATAACCCCGAACTGTCCCAAAATAACCCCAAACCACACAAAATCACCCCAAACCATCCAAAAATGACCCCAAACCACCCCCAAATCACCCCAAACCTCCCCCAAAATATCCCCAAACTGACCCAAATAACCCCAAACTGACCAAAAATAAACCCAAACCACCTCAAAATCACCCCAAACTGACCCAAAATAACCCCAAACCAACCAAAATTGCCCCAAATCTCCCCAAAATTAACCCAAACTGACCCAAAAAATCCCCAAACCACCCAAAAATGACCCCAAACCCAAAATAACCCCAAAGTGACCCTAAATCACCCCAAAGTGACCCAAAATAACCTCAAACCACCCATAAATAATTCCAAACCACCCCAAAATAACCCCAAACTGACGCAAAATCACCCAAAACCTCCACAAAATCACCCCAAACTGACCCAAAATAACCCCAAACAACCGAAAATGACCCCAAACCACTCAAAATCACCCCAATTCACCCCAAAACAACCCCCAAACTGCCCCAGAATCACCCCAAACCCAAACTCACCCCGAATTGACCCAAAGTAACCCCAAAATGACCCAAAACAACCCCGAACTGACCCAAAATGCCCCAAAATGTCCCCGCCCCTCCCCCAGCCCCTCCCCCCCCCCCGTTCCCGGGAGGTGCCGGGGTGGGGGCGGGGCGGGAGCCGCTAATTAAGCGCTAATTAACCGATAATTAACCGATAATTAGCGATGACGGGGCCGAGGAGGCGCCGGGGCGGGGCCGGGGTGGGGGAGGGGCGGGGAGCGGCCCCAAATAATCCCCGGGTGACCCCAAAGAGTCCCCGAACGACCTCGAACCGACCCAAAATCACCCCGAAATGACCCAAAATAACCCCAAACTGACCCTAAATGACCCCAAACCACCAAAAATAACCTCAAACCGCCCCAAAATAACCCCAAATTTATCCTAAATCCCCCAAAATGACCCCCAAATACCCCAAAATCTCCCAAACTCACTCCAAAATCACACAAACTACCCCTAAATGTCCCCAAATCGCCCAAAATAACCCCAAACTGCCCCAAATTAGCCCAAAATACCCCAAAATGACCCCAAACCACCCCAAAATAACCCCAAAACAACCTCAAACCACCCCAAACTGCCCCCAAATTACCCGAAAAAACCCCAAAATCTCCCAAATCACCCCAAAATTACCCCAACCCCTCTGAAAAGCTCCAAAATAACCTCAAACTGCCCCAAAATGACCCCAAACCACCTCAAAATAACCCCAAACTGCCCCCAAATTCCCCCAAAATACCTCAAACCACCCAAAATCACCCCAGAATAAACCAAACACACCTCAAAAAATCCCCAAACCACCCCTAAATAACCTCAAACCGCCCCAAAAAGCTCCAAAATAACCTCTAACTACCCCAAAATGACCCCAAACCACCTCAAAATAACCCCAAACTGACTTCAAACTGCCCCCAAATTGCCCCAAACACCCCAAAATTTCCCAAACCACCCCAAAATCACACAAACCATTCTAAAATAACCCCAAAATGACCCAAAATAACCCTAAATCGACACAAAATAACCTTAAACTGACCCAAAATGACCCAAACCCACCCAAAATAACTTGAAACTGCCCCAAAATGACCCCAAACCACCCCAAAATAACCTCAAACCACCCAAAATAACCTCAAACCACCCCAAATCACCCCAAACCACCCCAAACTGACCCCAAACTGCCCCAAATTACCCCAAAACACCCCAGAATCTCCCAAATCATCCCAAAATCACACAAACCATCCTAAAATAACCCCAAACCACCCCAAAACAACCCCAAACCACCCTAAAATGACCCCAAATCACCCGAAAATCACCCT
>NW_020939024.1:0-1870 GCF_003984885.1 Neopelma chrysocephalum
CCAAAATACCCTGAAGATGACCCCCAACCAACCCCCAATATCCCAAAATAACCCCAAAATGAACCCAAACTACCCCAGAATCACCCAAACCGCCCCAAAATAACCCGAAATTGCCCCAAACCTCCCCAAAATCCCCCCAATCCACCCCAAAATCACCCAAAAATAACCCCAAACCTCCCCAAAATGACCGCAAAATCACCCCAAAATAACCCCAAAATGGACCCGGAACCGCCCCAAAATAACCACAAACCCACCCCAAATCACCCCAAACCACCCCAAAATTACCCCAAACCCACCCAAAATCACCCCAAACCGCCCCAAAATCACCCCAAACCCACCCCAAATCACCCCAAACCACCCCAAAATCACCCCAAACCACTCCAAAATTGCCCCAAACCCACCCAAAATACCCCCAAACTGACCACAAACCGCCCCAAAATGATCCCAAACCACCCCAAAATCCCCCCAAACCTTCCCAAAATCCACCCTAAATGACCCCAAACCACCCCAAAATAACCCCAAACCGCCCCCAAACGTCCCTCAAAAAGCCCCAAAACGCCCCAAATTCGGGTTTGTTTTTTTGTCGGGCAGCGGCGATGACGTGGCGCCCCCTGGCGGCCCCCGCCGCGACCCTGCTGGGTGCGCTCGTGATTATCGCGACAGGTGAGTGGGCGGGGCCATGTCGCGACAGGTGAGGGGGGCGGGGCCATGTCTCGACAGGTGAGGGGGCCGGGGCCGGGGGGGGGGGTTGGGGTCGGTTTTGGGTCATTTTGGGTAGTTTGGGGTGGGTTTTGGGTGGTTTGGGGTGATTTTGGGACAGTTTGGGGTCATTTTGGGTAGTTTGGTGTTATTTTGGGGAGGTTTGGGGTCATTTTGGGACAGTTTGGGGCTGTTTTGGGGTCAGTCTGGGGTTATTTTGGGGTGGGTTTGTGGTCATTTTGGGGTGGTTTGGGGTGATTTTGGGTCAGTTTAGGGTTATTTTGGGTCAGTTTTGGGTAATTTTGGTGTATTTTGGGGTAATTTTGGGGTGGTTTGGGGTCATTTTGGGGTGGTTTGGGGTCAGTTTGGGGTCATTTTGGGGTGGCTTGTGGTGACTTTTGGGTGGTTTCTGGTTATTTTGGGGTGGTTTGGGGTTATTTTGGGGTGGTTTGGGTCATTTTGGGGTTATATTTGGGTGGTTTGGGGCCATTTTTGAGTGGTTTGGGGTCGTTTTGGGTGGTTTGGGGTCATTTTGGGTGATTTGAGTTATTTTGGGTCAGTATGGGGTGATTTTGGGGTGGTTTTGGGTCATTTGGGGTCAGTGTGGGGTCATTTTTGAGAGGTTTGAGGTCATTTTGGGTGGCTTGGGGTAATTTTGGGGTGGTTGTGACAGGGGGGTCACAGGGGGGTCACAGGGGTCACAGGGGGGGCACAGGGGGGTCACAGAGGTGTCACAGAGGGGTCACGGGGGGGGCACAGGGGGGTCACAGGGGGGGCACAGGAGGGGCACAGGGGGGTCACAGGGGTCACGGGGGGGTCTCAGGTGTCCATTTGTGTCCCCCCAGCCCTGCAGGTGACAGGTGACACCTGCATCATGGGGGGTGGGGCCTGTGTCCCCCACTCCCAACCCTGGCGCGGGGGGGTCACACGTGTCCCCTCCTGTCCCCTCGTGTCCCCACAGCCCTGCAGGTGACAGGTGACACTCGAGTGGTGGGGGGCGAGGCCTGTGTCCCCCACTCCCAGCCCTGGCAGGCCGCCGTGCTCGACATGTTCAAGCTCTACTGCGGGGGGGGTCCTGGTGGGCCCCCAGTGGGTGGTGACGGCGGCTCATTGCACCACACCAGGGTAAGAGACCCCAAAACAACCCAAAATAACCCCCAAATAACCCCAA
>NW_020939025.1:0-1869 GCF_003984885.1 Neopelma chrysocephalum
CCAAAATACCCTGAAGATGACCCCCAACCAACCCCCAATATCCCAAAATAACCCCAAAATGAACCCAAACTACCCCAGAATCACCCAAACCGCCCCAAAATAACCCCAAATTGCCCCAAACCTCCCCAAAATCCCCCCAATCCACCCCAAAATCACCCAAAAATAACCCCAAACCTCCCCAAAATGACCGCAAAATCACCCCAAAATAACCCCAAAATGGACCCGGAACCGCCCCAAAATAACCACAAACCCACCCCAAATCACCCCAAACCACCCCAAAATTACCCCAAACCCACCCAAAATCACCCCAAACCGCCCCAAAATCACCCCAAACCCACCCCAAATCACCCCAAACCACCCCAAAATCACCCCAAACCACTCCAAAATTGCCCCAAACCCACCCAAAATACCCCCAAACTGACCACAAACCGCCCCAAAATGATCCCAAACCACCCCAAAATCCCCCCAAACCTTCCCAAAATCCACCCTAAATGACCCCAAACCACCCCAAAATAACCCCAAACCGCCCCCAAACGTCCCTCAAAAAGCCCCAAAATGCCCCAAATTCGGGTTTGTTTTTTTGTCGGGCAGCGGCGATGACGTGGCGCCCCCTGGCGGCCCCCGCCGCGACCCTGCTGGGCGCGCTCGTGATTATCGCGACAGGTGAGTGGGCGGGGCCATGTCGCGACAGGTGAGGGGGGCGGGGCCATGTCTCGACAGGTGAGGGGGCCGGGGCCGGGGGGGGGGGTTGGGGTCGGTTTTGGGTCATTTTGGGTAGTTTGGGGTGGGTTTTGGGTGGTTTGGGGTGATTTTGGGACAGTTTGGGGTCATTTTGGGTAGTTTGGTGTTATTTTGGGGAGGTTTGGGGTCATTTTGGGACAGTTTGGGGCTGTTTTGGGGTCAGTCTGGGGTTATTTTGGGGTGGGTTTGTGGTCATTTTGGGGTGGTTTGGGGTGATTTTGGGTCAGTTTAGGGTTATTTTGGGTCAGTTTTGGGTAATTTTGGTGTATTTTGGGGTAATTTTGGGGTGGTTTGGGGTCATTTTGGGGTGGTTTGGGGTCAGTTTGGGGTCATTTTGGGGTGGCTTGTGGTGACTTTTGGGTGGTTTCTGGTTATTTTGGGGTGGTTTGGGGTTATTTTGGGGTGGTTTGGGTCATTTTGGGGTTATATTTGGGTGGTTTGGGGCCATTTTTGAGTGGTTTGGGGTCCTTTTGGGTGGTTTGGGGTCATTTTGGGTGATTTGAGTTATTTTGGGTCAGTATGGGGTGATTTTGGGGTGGTTTTGGGTCATTTGGGGTCAGTGTGGGGTCATTTTTGAGAGGTTTGAGGTCATTTTGGGTGGCTTGGGGTAATTTTGGGGTGGTTGTGACAAGGGGGTCACAGGGGAATCACAGGGGTCACAGGGGGGGCACAGGGGGGTCACAGAGGTGTCACAGAGGGGTCACGGGGGGGGCACAGGGGGGTCACAGGGGGGGCACAGGAGGGGCACAGGGGGGTCACAGGGGTCATGGGGGGGTCTCAGGTGTCCATTTGTGTCCCCCCAGCCCTGCAGGTGACAGGTGACACCTGCATCATGGGGGGTGGGGCCTGTGTCCCCCACTCCCAACCCTGGCGCGGGGGGTCACACGTGTCCCCTCCTGTCCCCTCGTGTCCCCACAGCCCTGCAGGTGACAGGTGACACTCGAGTGGTGGGGGGCGAGGCCTGTGTCCCCCACTCCCAGCCCTGGCAGGCCGCCGTGCTCGACATGTTCAAGCTCTACTGCGGGGGGGGTCCTGGTGGGCCCCCAGTGGGTGGTGACGGCAGCTCATTGCACCACCCCAGGGTAAGAGACCCCAAAACAACCCAAAATAACCCCCAAATAACCCCAA
>NW_020939026.1:0-2759 GCF_003984885.1 Neopelma chrysocephalum
CACCTTGTGGTCACCCGGTCACCTCATGGTCACCTTGGGGTCACCTGGGTCACCTCATGGACATCTGGTCACCTTGTGGTCACCTTGGCCACCTTCAGATCCCCTTGGCCACCTCCCACTCACCTTGGCCACCTCATGGTCACCTTGGTCACCTTGGCCACCTCCTGGTCACCTGGGTCCTTTCCTGGCCACCATGGTCACCTTGATCACCTCCTGCTCACCTCCTGGTCACCTTGGTCACCTCCCGGTCATCTTGGCCACCTCCTGATCACCTGGGTCACCCCATGGACATCTGGTCACCTTCTGGTCACCTTGTGATCACCTTGACCACCTCCTGGTCACCTGAGTCACCTCCTGATCCTCTGGGTCACCCCATGGACATCTGGTCATCTCATGGTCACCTTGGTCACCTCATGGACTTCTGGCCACCTGAGTCACCTTGTGGTCCCCTTGGTCACCTCCTGGTCACCTGAGTCCTCTCCTGGTCACTGTGATTCCCTCCTGGTCACCTGGGTCACCTCCTGGTCACCTTGGTGAGCTCATGGACATCTGGTCACCTCGTGGTCACCTTGGCCACCTTGTGGTCACCTTGGTCACTTCCTGGCCACCTGGGTCACCTCCTGGTCACCTGGCTCACCTCCTGGTCACCTTGGCCACCTCCTGGTCACTTTGTGGTCACCTTGGCCACCTCCTGATCCCCTTGGCCACCTCATGGTCACCTGGGTCACCTCATGGTCACCTTGTGGTCACTTGTGTCCTCTAATGGTCCCCTGGTCACCTCGGGGTCACCTTGGTCACCTCCTGGTCACCGTGATCCCCTCCTGGTCACCTGGGTCACCCCATGGACATCTGGTCACCTCGTGGTCACCTTGTGGTCACCTCGTGGTCACCTTGTGGTCACCTTGTGGTCACTCGTGTCCCCCCCTGCAGGGTGACCACGGTGGCGCTGGGCAAACACCGGCTGTACGGGCGCGAGGTGGGCGAGGAGCGGCGCATGGTGGCCAAGCGGGTGGCCCACCCGGACTACGACCCCTCCACCAAGGACAACGACATCATGCTGCTCAAGCTCCTGGCTCCGGCCGCCCTGTCCGAGCGCGTCCGGCCCATCCCGGTGGCCTCGTGCCTGCCCCGGCCCGGCACCGCCTGCGTCACCTCGGGATGGGGGGCCACCACCTCGCCAGAAGGTAGCCCGGGGGGAGTTTGGGAGGGGTTGGGGGTATCTGGGGGGGGGTTAGGGGTTGTGAGGGGGGGCCTTGTGGTCATCTGGGGCACCTTGTGGTCACCTTGTGGTCATTTGGTCATCTGGGTCCTCACCTGGTCATCTTGTGGTCACCTGGGTCCTTTCCTGGTCACCTCATGGTCATCTGGGCACCTCATGGTCATCTGGGCACCTCCTGGTCATCTGGGTCCTTTCCTGGTCAACTCATGGTCATCTGGGTCTTCTCATGGTCACCTGGTCACCTCCTGATCATCTGGTCATCTGGGTTGTCACCTGGTCATCTCATGGTCATCTGGTCACCTCATGGTCATCTGGGCACCTCGTGGGCATCTGGGTCCTTTTCTGGTCACTCCGTGGTCACCTGGTCACCTCGTGGTCATCTGGGTCACTTCCTGGTCATCTGGGTCTTTTTTTTATCATCTTCTGGTCACTTGGGTCTCCTCATGGTCATCTGGGTCCTTTCCCATCACCTCATGGTTACCTGGGTCTTCTCCTGGTCACCTGGGTCACCTCATGGTCACTTGGGGCATTTCCTGGTCACCTCATGGTCATCTGGTCACCTCATGGTCACCTGGGTCACCTTCTGGTCATCTGGGTCCTTTCATGGTCATCACCTGGGTCTTCTCATGGTCACTTGATCATCTGGGTCCTTTCCTGATCACCTCGTAGTCATCTGGGTCCTCACCTGGTCACTCCATGGTCACCTGGGTCTTCTCATGGTCATCTGGGTCTTTTCATGGTCACCTGGGTCCTCTTTTTGGTCATCTGGGTCCTTTCCTGGTCACTCCATGGTCATCTGGGTCCCCTCCCAGCCACCCGTCTCCCCTCGTGGCCCCCTGACCCCCTACCCCACCTTTGACCCCTTTCTGTCCCCTCAAACCCACGAGCCGGGGGCGTGTCCCTCCCTTTGGGGTGTGTCCTGGGTGTGTCCCGGGGGCGTGTCCCTCCCTTTGGGACGTGTCCCGGGTGTGTCCCGGGTGTGTCCCGGGGGCATGTCCCGGGCGTGTCCCGACGAGGGTTTTTGGTGTCCCAGTGACGTACCCGGAGGTCCTTCAGTGCGTCAACGTCACCCTGTTCTCGGCGGCCGAGTGCCGGAGCTTCTACCCCAACTCCATCACGGCCAACATGATCTGCGCCGGCAATGTCCGCGGTGGCCAAGACTCCTGCCAGGTACGACCACGCCCCCCCTGGGCGGGGCAGGGTGGGGCTGGGACGTGGGGTGGGGTCTGCGGGTGGCAGAGGGTGGGGCAAAGTGGGCGCGGTCGGGCAGCGATGAAGACATGAGGAGTTGGAGAACTTGGTGGGGAGACCTTCAACCCAACAAGGGTTGGAGAACCTGGTGGTGAGGCCTTCAACCCAACAAGGGTTGGAGAACCTGGTGGTGAGGCCTTCAACCCAACAAGGTTTGGAGAAGATCATGGTGGGTCCTTCAAGCCAACAAGGGTTGGAGAACCTTGTGGTGGGTCCTTCAACCCAACAAGGGTTGGAGAACCTCATGGTGGGGCCTTCAACCCAACAAGGGTTGACCAAGCCAACAAGG
>NW_020939027.1:0-814 GCF_003984885.1 Neopelma chrysocephalum
AAAACAACCCAAAATAACCCCCAAATAACCCCAACCCCCCACTGCACTACCCCAGGGTAAGAGACCCCAAACTAACCCCAAAATAACTCCCAAATAACCCCAACCCCCCCCTGCACCACCCCCGGGTAAGAGACCCCAAAATAACCCCCAAATAACCCCCAAATAACCCCAAACCGCCACTGCACCACCCCAGGGTAAGAGAGACACCCCTGAAATGACCCCAAAATGACCCCAAAATCTGACTCAAAATATCCCCAAAATAACCCCAGAATAACTCCAAAAACTGACCCAAACTGACCCAAAATAACCACAAAATAATCCCTGAAGTATGAGTCAAAATAACCCAAAATAACCACAAAATACTGACCCAAAATAACCCAAAAAACTGACCCAAAATAACCCAAAATAACCCCAAGCCCCCACTGCACCACCCCCGGATAAGAAAGACACCCCAAAAACACCCTGAAATGACCCCAAAATAACCCTGAAATGACCCCGAAATAACCCCAAAAAACTGACCCAAAATAACTCAAAATAACCTGAAATAACCACAAAATAACCACAAAAACCTGACCCAAAATAGCCAAAAATAACCACAAAATAACTCCAAAAAACTGACCCAAAATAACACAAAATAACCACAAAATAACCCCGAAATAACCCAAAATAACCCAAAATACTGACCCAAAATAACCCCAAATGACCCAAAATAAATAAAAAAATAACACCAAACTGACTCAAAATAACCCAAAATAACCCCAAAAAACTCACCCAAAATACTGACCCAAAATAACCCAAAATGACCCAAAATAAA
>NW_020939028.1:0-863 GCF_003984885.1 Neopelma chrysocephalum
ACCCAAAATAACCCCCAAATAACCCCAAACCCCCACTGCACCACCTCTGGGTAAGAGACCCCAAAATAACCCAAACTAACCCCCAAATAACCCCTAAATAACCCCAAACCCCCACTGCACCACCCCAGGGTAAGAGACCCCAAAATTACCCAAAATTACCCCAAAATAACCCCCAAATAACCCCAAACCCCCACTTGCACCACACCAGGGTAAGAGACACCCCTGAAATAACCCCAAAATGACCCCAAAATCTGACTCAAAATATCCCCAAAATAACCCCAGAATAACCCCAAAAACTGCCCCAAACTGACCCAAAATAACCACAAAATAATCTCTAAAATATGAGTCAAAATAACCTAAAATAACCACAAAAAACTGACCCGAAATAATCCAAAATAACCCAAAATAGCCACAAAATACTGACCCAAAATAACCCAAAAACCTGACCCCAAATAACCCAAAATTACCTAAAATAAATAACAAAAAATAACCCCAAACTCACCCAAAATAACCCAAAATAACCACAAAAAACTGACCCAAAATAATCCAAAATAACCCAAAATAACCCCAAAATACTGACCCAAAATAACCTAAAAAATTGACCCAAAATAACCCAAAATAACCCCAAAACAACCCAAAAGAACCCCTAAAACCTGACCCAAAATTACCCAAAATAACCCCAAAACAACCCCAAAAAACTGACCCAGAACAACCCAAAATAACCCAAAATGACCCAAAATAAATAAAAAATAACACCAAACTGACTCAAAATAACCCAAAATAACCCGAAATAACCCCAAAATAACCCCAAAAAATTCACCCAAAATACTGACCCAAAATAACCCAAAATGACCCAAAATAAA
>NW_020939029.1:0-814 GCF_003984885.1 Neopelma chrysocephalum
AAAACAACCCAAAATAACCCCCAAATAACCCCAACCCCCCACTGCACTACCCCAGGGTAAGAGACCCCAAACTAACCCCAAAATAACTCCCAAATAACCCCAACCCCCCCCTGCACCACCCCCGGGTAAGAGACCCCAAAATAACCCCCAAATAACCCCCAAATAACCCCAAACCGCCACTGCACCACCCCAGGGTAAGAGAGACACCCCTGAAATGACCCCAAAATGACCCCAAAATCTGACTCAAAATATCCCCAAAATAACCCCAGAATAACTCCAAAAACTGACCCAAACTGACCCAAAATAACCACAAAATAATCCCTGAAGTATGAGTCAAAATAACCCAAAATAACCACAAAATACTGACCCAAAATAACCCAAAAAACTGACCCAAAATAACCCAAAATAACCCCAAGCCCCCACTGCACCACCCCCGGATAAGAAAGACACCCCAAAAACACCCTGAAATGACCCCAAAATAACCCTGAAATGACCCCGAAATAACCCCAAAAAACTGACCCAAAATAACTCAAAATAACCTGAAATAACCACAAAATAACCACAAAAACCTGACCCAAAATAGCCAAAAATAACCACAAAATAACTCCAAAAAACTGACCCAAAATAACACAAAATAACCACAAAATAACCCCGAAATAACCCAAAATAACCCAAAATACTGACCCAAAATAACCCCAAATGACCCAAAATAAATAAAAAAATAACACCAAACTGACTCAAAATAACCCAAAATAACCCCAAAAAACTCACCCAAAATACTGACCCAAAATAACCCAAAATGACCCAAAATAAA
>NW_020939030.1:0-863 GCF_003984885.1 Neopelma chrysocephalum
ACCCAAAATAACCCCCAAATAACCCCAAACCCCCACTGCACCACCTCTGGGTAAGAGACCCCAAAATAACCCAAACTAACCCCCAAATAACCCCTAAATAACCCCAAACCCCCACTGCACCACCCCAGGGTAAGAGACCCCAAAATTACCCAAAATTACCCCAAAATAACCCCCAAATAACCCCAAACCCCCACTTGCACCACACCAGGGTAAGAGACACCCCTGAAATAACCCCAAAATGACCCCAAAATCTGACTCAAAATATCCCCAAAATAACCCCAGAATAACCCCAAAAACTGCCCCAAACTGACCCAAAATAACCACAAAATAATCTCTAAAATATGAGTCAAAATAACCTAAAATAACCACAAAAAACTGACCCGAAATAATCCAAAATAACCCAAAATAGCCACAAAATACTGACCCAAAATAACCCAAAAACCTGACCCCAAATAACCCAAAATTACCTAAAATAAATAACAAAAAATAACCCCAAACTCACCCAAAATAACCCAAAATAACCACAAAAAACTGACCCAAAATAATCCAAAATAACCCAAAATAACCCCAAAATACTGACCCAAAATAACCTAAAAAATTGACCCAAAATAACCCAAAATAACCCCAAAACAACCCAAAAGAACCCCTAAAACCTGACCCAAAATTACCCAAAATAACCCCAAAACAACCCCAAAAAACTGACCCAGAACAACCCAAAATAACCCAAAATGACCCAAAATAAATAAAAAATAACACCAAACTGACTCAAAATAACCCAAAATAACCCGAAATAACCCCAAAATAACCCCAAAAAATTCACCCAAAATACTGACCCAAAATAACCCAAAATGACCCAAAATAAA
>NW_020939031.1:0-3056 GCF_003984885.1 Neopelma chrysocephalum
CACCTTGTGGTCACCCGGTCACCTCATGGTCACCTTGGGGTCACCTGGGTCACCTCATGGACATCTGGTCACCTTGTGGTCACCTTGGCCACCTCCAGATCCCCTTGGCCACCTCCCACTCACCTTGGCCACCTCATGGTCACCTTGGTCACCTTGGCCACCTCCTGGTCACCTGGGTCCTTTCCTGGCCACCTGGGTCACCTTGATCACCTCCTGCTCACCTCCTGGTCACCTTGGTCACCTCCCGGTCATCTTGGCCACCTCCTGATCACCTGGGTCACCCCATGGACATCTGGTCACCTTCTGGTCACCTTGTGATCACCTTGACCACCTCCTGGTCACCTGAGTCACCTCCTGATCCTCTGGGTCACCCCATGGACATCTGGTCATCTCATGGTCACCTTGGTCACCTCATGGACTTCTGGCCACCTGAGTCACCTTGTGGTCCCCTTGGTCACCTCCTGGTCACCTGAGTCCTCTCCTGGTCACTGTGATTCCCTCCTGGTCACCTTGGTGAGCTCATGGACATCTGGTCACCTCGTGGTCACCTTGGCCATCTTGTGGTCACCTTGGTCACTTCCTGGCCACCTGGGTCACCTCCTGGTCACCTGGCTCACCTCCTGGTCACCTTGGCCACCTCCTGGTCACTTTGTGGTCACCTTGGCCACCTCCTGATCCCCTTGGCCACCTCATGGTCACCTGGGTCACCTCATGGTCACCTTGTGGTCACTTGTGTCCTCTAATGGTCCCCTGGTCACCTCGGGGTCACCTTGGTCACCTCCTGGTCACCGTGATCCCCTCCTGGTCACCTGGGTCACCCCATGGACATCTGGTCACCTCGTGGTCACCTTGTGGTCACCTCGTGGTCACCTTGTGGTCACCTTGTGGTCACTCGTGTCCCCCCCCGCAGGGTGACCACGGTGGCGCTGGGCAAACACCGGCTGTACGGGCGCGAGGTGGGCGAGGAGCGGCGCATGGTGGCCAAGCGGGTGGCCCACCCGGACTACGACCCCTCCACCAAGGACAACGACATCATGCTGCTCAAGCTCCTGGCTCCGGCCGCCCTGTCCGAGCGCGTCCGGCCCATCCCGGTGGCCTCGTGCCTGCCCCGGCCCGGCACCGCCTGCGTCACCTCGGGATGGGGGGCCACCACCTCTCCAGAAGGTAGCCCGGGGGGAGTTTGGGAGGGGTTGGGGGTATCTGGGGGGGGGTTAGGGGTTGTGAGGGGGGGCCTTGTGGTCATCTGGGGCACCTTGTGGTCACCTTGTGGTCATTTGGTCATCTGGGTCCTCACCTGGTCATCTTGTGGTCACCTGGGTCCTTTCCTGGTCACCTCATGGTCATCTGGGCACCTCATGGTCATCTGGGCACCTCCTGGTCATCTGGGTCCTTTCCTGGTCAACTCATGGTCATCTGGATCTTCTCATGGTCACCTGGTCACCTCCTGATCATCTGGTCATCTGGGTTGTCACCTGGTCATCTCATGGTCATCTGGTCACCTCATGGTCATCTGGGCACCTCGTGGGCATCTGGGTCCTTTCCTGGTCACTCCGTGGTCACCTGGTCACCTCGTGGTCATCTGGGTCACTTCCTGGTCATCTGGGTCTTTTTTTATCATCTTCTGTTCACCTGGGTCTTCTCATGGTCATCTGGGTCACTTCCTGGTCATCTGGGTCACTTCCTGGTCACCTGGGTTACCTCCTGGTCATCTGGGTCCTTTCCTATTCACCTCATGGTCATCTGGTCATCTCCTGGTCATCTGGGTCACCTCCTGGTCATTTGGGTCTTCACCTGGTCACCTTGTGGTGATCTCGGTCAGCTCATGGTCACCTGGGTCTCCTCATGGTCATCTGGGTCCTTTTCTGATCCTCTGGGTCCTTTCCTGGTCACCTCCTGGTCATCTGGGTCCTTTCCCATCACCTCATGGTTACCTGGGTCTTCTCCTGGTCACCTGGGTCACCTCATGGTCACTTGGGGCATTTCCTGGTCACCTCATGGTCATCTGGTCACCTCATGGTCACCTGGGTCACCTTCTGGTCATCTGGGTCCTTTTCTGGTCATCTGGGTCCTTTCATGGTCATCACCTGGGTCTTCTCATGGTCACTTGGTCATCTGGGTCCTTTCCTGATCATCTCGTGGTCATCTGGGTCAGCTCATGGTCACTTCATGGTCACCTGGGTCCCCTCCTGGTCATCTAGGTCGGCTCATGGTCACCTGGTCACCTCGTGGTCATCTGGGTCCTCACCTGGTCACTCCATGGTCACCTGGGTCTTCTCATGGTCATCTGGGTCTTTTCATGGTCACCTGGGTCCCCTTTTTGGTCATCTGGGTCCTTTCCTGGTCACTCCATGGTCATCTGGGTCCCCTCCTGGCCACACGTCTCCTCTCGTGGCCCCCTGACCCCCGACCCCACCCTTGACCCCTTTCTGTCCCCTCAAACCCACGAGCCGGGGGCGTGTCCCTCCCTTTGGGACGTGTCCTGGGTGTGTCCCGGGCGTGTCCCGGGGGCATGTCCCGGGCGTGTCCCGACGAGGGTTTTTGGTGTCCCAGTGACGTACCCGGAGGTCCTTCAGTGCGTCAACGTCACCCTGTTCTCGGCGGCCGAGTGCCGGAGCTTCTACCCCAACTCCATCACGGCCAACATGATCTGCGCCGGCAATGTCCGCGGTGGCCAAGACTCCTGCCAGGTACGACCACGCCCCCCTGGGCGGGGCAGGGTGGGGCTGGGACGTGGGGTGGGGTCTGCGGGTGGCAGAGGGTGGGGCAAAGTGGGCGCGGTCGGGCAGCGATGAAGACATGAGGAGTTGGAGAACTTGGTGGGGAGACCTTCAACCCAACAAGGGTTGGAGAACCTGGTGGTGAGACCTTCAACCCAACAAGGGTTGGAGAACCTGGTGGTGAGGCCTTCAACCCAACAAGGTTTGGAGAACATCATGGTGGGTCCTTCAAGCCAACAAGGGTTGGAGAACCTTGTGGTGGGTCCTTCAACCCAACAAGGGTTGGAGAACCTCATGGTGGGGCCTTCAACCCAACAAGGGTTGACCAAGCCAACAAGG
>NW_020939032.1:0-11919 GCF_003984885.1 Neopelma chrysocephalum
GTCATCAGGGGTCACCAGGGGCCATCAGGGGTCACCAGGGGTCACCAGGGTACACCAGGAGTCATCAGGGGTCATCAGGGGTCACCAGGGGCCATCAGGGGTAACCAGGTGGTGAACCTAATGGGGGTGGTCAAGGTCATGAGGGTCATCCAACCAAGGGTGGTCAACCAAGGGTCAACCAAGTGGGGAGGGTCAATGAGACCAATGGGGGTGTGTTATGATCGGCTTAAATATTGCAGAAAGAACTTTCAGATTTGAACATTCCCTTGAGCAAAATTAAAACTCATCCGAGTTCTCTGTTGATACCAAAGCTGTTTTTATTAATTGCTAAGAGATGCAAAGAGAAAGAGGAAAAAATAAGAAAAGGTTGGAAAATGCTGAGATCACTTTTAGAAGCAGAGAAAAGATTAACACCAAAACTACCTTTTCTGTCGAACTGGTCTGGAGGGTGGGGGGAGAGAGAGAGAGAGAAGCAGTTTTCTGCCTTTCCCACTCCTCTTTCCCTGCTTTTCCCAAATTTCTCCTCAACTTTCATGGTGTTCAGAGGAGGTTCTTGTGTGGTTCAGACATTCAAAGAGATATGATAACCATGAACAATAACAGGATCATTTGACAGGAAGACTCCAGTGGGAAATTCTGGTGAGAACTTCCGGTGGAAAACTGACACAGAAGTTTGGTAGGAAGTTTTTGACAGGCAGAAATCCATGGTAATCCATGTTCCATCTAACACTTCCGGTGGTTGCATTGCACAAAACAAATTTCTAGTGTGGTTACTTATTTCTCTCATTGTTGCTCGTGCCTCCTCAGTGGAGGTTGAAGCTACTGGACACTTTCGAAGGGAGTGCCGAGCAACAGGAATTTGGTGTCAGCAGTGTCAGAACTCCACCCACAACACTTCTGCTTGTCGGAGCCGTTCGGGAAACTCACGGCGGAGCACGAGGAATTGCAGTGGCCGCGCGCAGACACAAGTCGTCGCTGCAGCACAGATAACCCCAGCCAGCAATCTTTCACCGAACAATCCATTTCACGAACAGGAGAACAGCTGAAACCTGCTGCAACCACAGCCTCAGCCAATGCTTTCGGATTACAACCTGCCACAGCCGGTAGCCTCAGACTGGATTTGGCAACAACAGTAGAAGTCACCTTGTTATCTACCCAACCTCAAAAGATTTCCACCGGTATCTACGGGCCTTTGATAATAAATCAACAAGCAGTTGGTGCACTGTTGATTGGTAGGTCGTCAGCTAGCCTTGCTGGATTATTTGTGCTGCCTGGATTAATTGATGCTGACTACACTGGACAGATAATGGTTATGGCATATACTATTTTTCCACCCTTAAGGATTCCTAAAGGACAACGCATTGCTCAACTAATACCTTTGCCTCAGTTAGCAAAACCTTTAACCAATGACCGACAACTGATGCAATGTGGAGATCGTGGATTTGGTTCTACAAGGGGACTTACCTTACTGACACTGGATTTAAGTGAGAGGCCAAAACATAAAGTTACAATTATTTGGAAGGATCAAACAAAAACACTGGATGCTTTACTAGATTCAGGAGCTGATTCCAGCATAATAGCTCCTCATTGTTGGCCTAGACACTGGCCTCTGCAACCTGCTACTACAACAGTGACTGGCATTGGGGGTGCCTCAATTGCTATGCGAACTCCTACTGTAAATATAGAGGTTGAAGGTCGTGTGGCCAGTGCTGTCCTGCCTGTTGTACAGCTTCCACCAACAATACAATGCTTAATCGGGAGAGATGTCTTAACACAAATTGGGATGAAACTCTCCAATGATTACCCTTTGGGGGAATAGCCATTGCTTGGTCTTTCCCAATTCCTATTACTTGGGTTGTTGATACTCCAGTATGGGTTAAGCAATGGCCTTTAAAACGGGAAAGCCTGGAAGTTGCTCATAAATTAGTGCAAGAACAAATTGATCAAGGACATTTGAAACTTTCTACTAGTCCCTGGAACACACCCATATTTGTAATAAAGAAAAAGTCTGGAAAATATCGATTATTGCATGATCTGAGAGCAGTTAACTCACAAATGGAAGCCATGGGGGCTTTGCAGCCTGGACTAAAAAATCCTGCAATGCTTCCCATGGATTGGTCTTTACTGATCATAGACTTAAAAGATTGTTTCTTTACAATTCAATTACACCCTCGTGATACTAAACGTTTTGCTTTTACATTACCTGCTATCAATCGAGAAAGGCCTGATCAGCGATTTGAATGGACAGTATTACCACAAGGAATGAGGAACAGTCCAACTCTGTGTCAACTATATGTGGACAATGCATTACAAGCTTTACGACATCGATGGCCTGATTGTATAATTTATCACTATGTAGATGATATATTGTTCTGCCAGCCTGAAGAGTTTGTACCCCAGCAAATACAAATAATTCGCAAACATTTGGAACAGTTTAAATTAATAATAGCAGATGAAAAAATTCAAACGACAGAACCATGGAGATACTTAGGATGGACTACCTCTCGACATGCTGTTATCCCACAGAAATTGATATTTCAATCAAAATTGCGCACTGTAAATGATGCACAGAAACTTCTCGGTGATCTACAGTGGCTACGTCCTGTAGTAGGAATCCCTGCTGACCTTTTGGCTGAATTGCGACCTCTATTAAAAGGAACAGACCCAGCAACCGAAATTA
This sequence comes from Neopelma chrysocephalum, assembly GCF_003984885.1. Classification (NCBI taxonomy): domain Eukaryota; kingdom Metazoa; phylum Chordata; class Aves; order Passeriformes; family Pipridae; genus Neopelma; species Neopelma chrysocephalum. The sequence goes on from NW_020939032.1 coordinate 2,681, forward strand.
CTGTAACAAAGCACCAACAACTCATACTCCAACAAATTTTAGACTGTGTCACTCAGGGCCGTGTTCGGAGAAGGCAGTGGGATCTACCCTTAGAACTTATCTTTTGGGCTGATAAACGATATATCTTGGGTGCCATTACACAATCACAAACAGAAGCGGGGGAGGATATAGGTGTTGTAGAATGGCTATCAACTAGCATACAACAGTCTAAAACACTTTTACAAAAAATTGAAATGTTGGCAGCCCTGATAAAAAAGGGTGGAGAGCGTGTGTTACAGATCGATGCTCAAGAGCCTGCACGTATACGATTACCAATGCAGAAAAATGATCTTGATTGGTACCTATGTACTAATGAGGATCTTCAAGGAGCATTAATAGGACTGACATGTCCAATAATTACCAGTAGACTAAACAATGTCCCTACAGCATGGATTGGCTCCTGGCAATGGATACTGAAGCCTAAGAAACAGAAGCAGCCAATTCCACATGCACAAACAGTTTATACAGATGCTGGAAAGAAATCTCACACTGCTGCCCTAACCTGGCTAGAGAAAGGAGAATGGAAGCATGAAATCATAACAGGAGAACCTACAGATTCATTGTAAACTCTAGAGTTGTTAGCAGTAGTCAGAGCATTAGCTAGCATGAATAGACCCCTTAATATTGTTACTGACTCTTTTTATGTAGCAGGGGTAGTTAACCGAATAGAAGGGGCCCTGATTAAAGAAGTCCAGAATAAAAGACTATTTCAATTATTTTGTCAATTATGGTTAGCAGTAACTAACAGAGATCATGACTATGCTGTCATACATGTACGAAGCCATAAATGGGACATTGGTTTAGGTGAAGGAAATGCTAGGGCGGATAAACTAGTTTCTATGGCTACAGAGGATGAGGAAGAATTTATCAAAGCACAGAAAGATCATGAACAATATCATCAAAATGCTAGAGGGCTAAAGAAGATGTATGACATCACCTTAAATGATGCTAAAAACATTGTTCGATCCTGTGCAATATGTAGCAACCATAATAGTGGGGTAGGATTAGGTATAGGGGTAAACCCTAGAGGGTTAAAGAGTAATGAGATCTGGCAAATGGATGTTACACATTATGCACCTTTTGGGAGATTTAAATATATACATGTGTGTATTGACACATATAGTCATTTTATGTCGGCTACAGCTCAAACGGGAAAAGGCTTTACAAGTAGAAAGACATCTGTGTGAATGCTTTGCTGTAATGGGGAAACCACAACAGATAAAGACAGATAATGGACCTGCCTATGTGGGTACCAGAGTAGGCCAATTTTTGAAAAAGTGGAAAATCACTCACCGCACAGGTATTGCTCACTCTCCCACAGGACAAGCAATCATAGAAAGGGCTCACTACACATTAAAAATGTATCTTGAAAAACATAAAAACATTATTGACATTAAGGAAAGATTAAGCAAGGTACTGTTTGTCCTGAATCATCTATGTATTTTTGGAGATCAAAAAGATCCTCCTGTAACAATTCATTATACATTAAAACAGGATATGAAGAAACCTGAAGAGGTGTGGGTCAGGTTTAAAGATCCACGTACAGGGATATGGCAAGATCCAGCAAAAGTACTCTATTGGGGAAGAGGTTATCTTTGTGTTTCTTCGCCACAGGGACCTCTCTGGATACCTGCTAATTGGACGCGAACTGCGTTGAATGTTTCGGATACCACAACTTCCAGCGGCAGAACGCACCAGGATAGAAAAGAAGATTGAGTGTCTCTTGTTGCCACACATAGAGACCATTGCAACCTGGGTGCCTAGAAGCTTGCGAAACCAGATATCACAAACACGAACTTATGAACAGTATCTGTCTCTATTGAATGACTTGAATAGTTATATAGAACGAGACTTTAGTAAACAGCATTGTTTTACTTGTAAAGAAGTAGGGTGTCTGGCCTGGATTGCGATACATTGCTCTACTTGTAATAGCAAGTGGTGGCTGAGTCAATCACATCTGTCTGGTATTTGGTGTCCTGGTTGTGACTTTAGGTCCTATATAGAGAGCTGGCACTTGGACTTGCAAGAATTAACAGGCCTACAAGTTGAAGACACTTTGCAATTGTATGAAAGTAGAGAACAGAAGATATTAGGATATCTTCGATGGCATACGAAACGTATTAAAAAACGCTTTTGCATTAGGAAAGGTATAAAAATAATAGCTTCGCGCTGCTGTAAGAATATACCTTCTACACTATATACTCCAGGATGACCTTTCAAAGGACGACCACAGAGGTTTCTTACGCGATACATCAATACCTGGAGCTAAAATTTATTTGTGGGTAATTGTGGCTATCATAGTAACAATGACAACTGGACACCCTGGCATTCCTATTGGACCCAGAGAAAACATTTGGGTGACGTTTGCCAACCAAACAGGTCAAATGGATTTTTGTCTTAGTATGGCCAAAGCATCTGATCCTTTCCAAACATGTTTGATTGGCATCCCTTACCTTGATACAAGTGATTTTACAGGATGGGTTGATTCTAATCCTACCAAAATTGAGGTGGATCGTGCATGCAATGTAACCAAAGAATGCACAAACGGCACCAAAGGTATGACGTCTCTTTTGTTGGTAGCTAATCTAAACAGGACCATGATAGAGAGCCCTAGTGAGTTACAACTATTTGGAGCTGTGTATGGAAATGACTCTTGTTTTAGACTCAATATGAAAAAGGAAAAGATCTTTTTACAATGGCAGCGAACGATTGGAAATGTATCCACCACGAATATAACAGCACAAAATCCTCCATATGACAATATGACCTGGTGCCAAGGCTACGTCAAAAGTGTGTCAGTCAGTGTGACGAAGCCAAAATATTTACCACCTGGTTATTTCTTGATTTGTGGAAATAGAGCATGGTCTGGTATTCCTAGGTATCCCATTGGTGGACCATGTTACTTGGGAAAATTGACAATGTTTACACCTACCATGAGACAAATAACACAACTGAAAAGGAAAAATATTCGGAACAAACGAGAAACTGAATTTGATAAATACTGCAAATCAGTAGAAACCCAACCCATTAAATTTTGGATGCCTACAGCAAACTTCTTTGCATCCATATTTGCCCCCATTGGAGCAAAAAAGAGCCTAGTTCTTGTCCAGAGAACAGCCTGTTGGGCAAGAAATCAAATGAATAGAACTTTGAAAATTCTAGGAGAATTGGCTCATGACTTTGATGAAATAAGACATGCTGTTTTACAAAACAGAGCAGCTATAGACTTTCTATTGCTGGCTCAGGGGCATGGATGTGAAGAATTTGAAGGCATGTGTTGTATGAATCTTTCCGATCACTCTCAGTCCATCTACCAAAAACTCAAAGAAATGCAAGGTCATCTGAATGACTTTGAAGTCCAAAAAGATCCTGTTAGAGAATGGTTAGCAAAATTAGGTTTAGGACCATGGCTCGCTGAGATCGCTAAACAAGCAATTTCGCTTTTGCTGATACTGCTGGCTGCTTTATGCGTCGTTCCTTGTGTTTTCAAATGTATTCAGAACATGCTAACGAAGGCAATGAATGATGTGTTTTTAACATTTTCAAAACAAAACTGGGGAAGTGTAGAAAATATTGCAGAAACCTGGTTATTAGAGAGAGGGCATGAGAAAGATTCTATAGCTCTGGTCTCACGCTAAAGGAAAACTATCAGAAGGTCACTGTTCACTGTGTTTGAGAAACTGCACTGTCTAAGAAACTGTGAAGCTGCATTGTCTGATGTGAAGCTGCATTGTCTATGAAAATGCATACGTGATAGAAAAAGTAGCAAAGTAGCAAATAAAGTAACTATAAGCATGAGAAAGAAGCAGCATTGCGCAAATAGGATTTAGGTAATTAGAAGCCAATGATGAGCCTATGCTAGTAATATGTATGAGGCTAATTATTAACCTTTATAAGTAGGAAGCCTCCAGAAATAAAGTTGGATTAGATGTATCACGAAAACTGTGTTCATGTCATCTTTTCCCATCGTCTACAACAGGCCTGACCCTCCGGCTCCCGCCTGCCCTTTGTGTGTCGCGCTCGGCTCTACGCGCACAACCGGGGCTCCCAGGCCTGGCGCCTACGGTCTGGAAGGAATCCTCGACCGTATGCAATTTTAGGCCCCGGCCGGTCGGCGCGCCGACCCGCAAACGACAGCCCTTTTTGCCCAGAAGGAGGGGCCTGACCCTCCGGCTCCCGCCTGCCCTTTGTGCGCCTCGCTCAGCTCTACGTGCAGCCGGGGCTCCCGGTCCCGGCGCCTCCGGTCTTGGAGGAATCCTCGACCGTATGCAATTTTGGCCCTCGGCCATTGCCAGGTCGCCAGGACGCCTGACCATAAACGATGTCCCCTTCTGCCCAGAAGGAGGGGCCTGACCCTCAGGTTCTCACCTGCCCTTTGTGCGCCTCGCTCCGCTCTACAGGTGCAGCTGGGGCTCCCGGTCCTGGTGCCTTCGGTCTGGAAGGAATCCTCAACCGTATGCAATTTTAGCCCCCGGCCAGCTGGTGCGCCGGCCCACGAACGACGGCCCTTATTGCCCAGAAGGAGGAGCCTGACCCTCTTGCTCTCGGCGGCCCTTTGTGCACCTCGCTCGGCTCTTCGTGCGCAGCAGGGCCTCACGGTCCTGGCGCCTCCGGTCTTGGAGGAATCCTCGTCTGTATCCAATTTTTGTCCTCGGCCGGCCGTGGACCGCTTGTGAGCTGGACCACGAACGACGGCTTTTTCTGCCCAGAAGGAGGGGCCTGACCCTCTGGCTCTCGCCTGCCCTTTGTGCTCTGCGCTCGGCTCTACGCGCGCAGCCGGGGCTCCGGGTCCCGGCGCATCCGGTCTTGAAAGAATCCTCGACCGTATCCGATTTTGGGCCTCGGCTGGCCGTGGACCGCCCGGTGCGCTGGACCACGAACGATGGCCCTTTTTGCCCAGAAGGAGGGGCCTGACCCTCCGGCTCTCGCCTGCCCTTTTTGCGCCTCGCTCGGCTCTACGTGCGCCGCCGAAGCTCCCGGTCCTGGCGCCTTCGGTCTGGAAGGTATTTTTGACCGTATGCAATTTTAGTCCCCGGCCAACCGGCGCGCCGGCCCGTGACCGACAGCCCTTTCTGCCCAGAAGGAGGGGCCTGACCCTCCGGTTTCTGCCTGCCCTTTGTGCGCCTTGCTCGGCTCTACGTGCGAAGGTGGGGCTCCCGGTCCTGGCACCTTTGGTCTGGAAGGAATCCTCGACCGTATGCAATTTTAGCACACGACCGGCTGGCGCAAGAGCCCACGAATGACGGCCCTTTTTTCCAAGAAGGAGGGGCCTGACCCTCCGGCTCCCTTCCGCCCATTGTGCGCCTCGCTGTGCTCTACATGCGCAGCCGGGGCTCCCGGTCCCGGCGCCTCCGGTCTTGGAGGAATCCTCATCCATAATCGATTTTGGCCCTCGGCCGGCCGTGGACCACCCGGTGCGCTGGACCTCGAACAATGGCCCTTTTTGCCCAGAAGGAGGGGCCTGACCCTCCGGGTCCCGCCTGCCCTTTTGCGCTGCGCTCGGCTCTACGCGCGCAGCCGGAGCCCCTGGTCCCGGCACCTCCGGTCTTGGAGGAATCCTCGACCGTATCCGATTTTGGACCTCGGCCGACCCTGGGCCTCCCAGCACACTGGCCAGCGAACGACGGCCCTTTTTGCCCAGAAGGAGGGACCTGACCCTCTGACTCTCGCCTGCCCTTTGTGCGCTTGTGGGGTGAAGTTGTAGCCCCACAATTAAAGTTTGAGGTTGTGCAAAAGTTAGGCCGTGTTCCATGGGAGCAGTGGAGCTGGTTAGGTGGTTTCCATGGACACGGCCTTGGGTTGCAGGGAGTACAAGGTTAAGACGGTTTGCTAATGTGCAGGTGCTTGGATTCCTGGGTGTTTTTTTGAGAATATGTTTGTGTTGTGTGTGAAGTTGACAAGCTCAATAAACCCTAACCCTAACCCTAACCCTAAACCAAACCCGAACCCTAACCCCAACCTTACCCGAACCCTAACCCCTAACCCTAACCCCAAACCTAACCCTAACCCTAACCCTAACCATAAACCCTAAACCCTAACCCCTAAACCCTAAACCCTAACTCTAACCCCAACCCTAACCCCAACCCTAACCCTAACCCTAACCCTAAACCTAACCCTAAGCATAAACCCTAATCCCTAACCCTAACCCCTAACCCTAACCCCTAACCCTAAGCCTAAACCTAACCCTAAGCCTAACACTACGCCTAAGCCTAAACCTAAGCCTAAGACTAACCCTAAGCCTAACCCTAACCCTAACCCTAACCCTAACCCCTAACCCTAAGCCTCACACTACGCCGAAGCCTAAGGCTAAGCCTAAGCCTAAGCCTATGACTAACCCTAAGCCTAATCCTAAGGCTAAGCCTAAGCCTAACTCTAACCCTAACCCTAATCCTAACCCTAACCCTAACCCTAATCGTAACCCTAAGCCTAAGACTAAGCCTAACCCTAACCCTAATCCTAACCCTAACCCTAACCCTGACCCTAACCCTAACCCTAAGCCTTACCATAACCCTAACCCTAACCCTAACCAGAACTCGAACCTGAACCCGCACCCGAATCCTAACCCTAACCCTAATCCTAAGCCTAACACTAAACCCTAACCCTAACCCGAGCCCTAACCCTAACCCTAACCCGAACCCTAACCCGAACCCTAACCTGAACCCGAACGCGAACCCTAACCCTAACCCAGCACTTTGTGCGCCTTGCTTGGCCCTACACGCGCAACAGGGGCTCCCGGCTTCGGCGCCTCCGGTCTGCGAGGAATGCTCGACTGTATCCGGTTTTGGCCCTCGGCCGTCCCCGGGCAGCCAGGACGCCTTCCTGTAAACGACGGCCCTTTTTGCCCAGAAGGAGGGGCCTGACCCTCCGGTTCCCGCCTGCCCTTAGTGCGCCTCGCTCGGCTCTACGCGCGCAGCCGGGGCTCCCGGTCCCGGCGCCTCCGCTGTGTAAGGAATCCCCGACCATATCCGATTTTGGGCCCTGGCCGGCCTAGAGGTTTCCAGGGTGCTGGTCCGCAAACGACGGCCCTTTTTACCCAGAAGGAGGGGCCTGATTCTCCGGATCTCGCCTGCCCTTTGTGCGCCCCGCTCGGCTCTTCGCGCACAGCAGGGTCTCCCGGCCCTGGCGCCTCTGCTGTGGAAGGAATCTCCGAACGTATCCGATTTTGGCCCTTGGGCGGCCCCGGGCTGTCAGGACGTCTGTCTGTAAACGACGTCCCTATTTGCCCAGAAGGAGGGGCCTGACCCTCCGGCTCTCGCCTGCCCTTAGTGCGCCTCGCTCGGCTCTTCACGCGCAGCAGGGGCTCCCGGTCCCCGTGCTTCTGGTCTGGGAGGAATCCTCGTCCGTATCCGATTTTGGACCTCGGTCCTCACCGGGCCGCCAGGACACCTGCCCGTAAACGACCATCCTTTTTGCCCAGAAGGAGGGGCCTCACCCTCCGGCTCTCGCCTGCCCTTTGTGCGCCTCGCTCGGCTCTACGCGCGCAGACGGGGCTCCCGGCCCTGGCGCTTCTGGTCACGGACAAATCCTCGACCGTATCCGATTTTGGCCCTTTGACTGGCCCAGGGCCGCTAGGGGCGGCTACCCGCAAACGACGGCCCTTTTTGCCCAAAAGGAGGGGCCTGACCCTCCGGCTCTCGCCTGCCCTTTGTGCACCTCGCTCGGCTCTACGCGCGAAGCTGGGGCTCAAGACCCCCTCACCTCCGGTCGGGGAGTAATCCTCAACTGTATCCGGTTTTTACACCGGCCGGCCCCTTGTCGCCCTGCGCACTGGCCCGTGAACGACAGCCCTTTTTGCCCAGAAGGAGGGACCTGACCCTCCGGCTCTCGCCTGCCCTTTGTGCGACTCACTCGGCTCTTCGCGCGCAGCTGGGGTTCCTGGTCCTGGCGCATCCGGTCTTGGAGGAATCCTCGTCCGTGTCCGATTTTGGCCGTCGGCTGGCCCCGGGCCTCCCTGCGTGCTGGCCGAAAAAGCGACGGCCCTTTTTGCCCAGAAGGAGGGGCCTCACCCTCCGGCTCTCGCCTGCCCTTAGTGCACCACGCTCAGCTCTTCGCATGCAGCAGGGGCTCCCGGCCCCGGCACCTCTGGTCTGGGAGGAATCCTCGACCGTATGTAATTTTTGCCCACGGCTGGCCACCGCGCCGGTGCGCGAACGACGGCCCTTTTTGCCCAGAAGGAGGGGCCTGACCCTCCGGCTCTCGCCTGCCATTTGTGCACCTCGCTCAGCTCTACGTATGCAGCTGGGGCTCCCGGCCCCGGTGCCTCCGCTGTGGAAGGAATCCCCGACCGTATCTGAATTTGGGCCCTGACAGGCCCCGAGCCTTCCAGGGTGCCGGTCCACAAACGTCGACACTTTTTGCCCAGAAGGAGGGGCCTGACCCTCTGACTCTTCCTGCCCTTTGACCGCATCACTCGGTTCTACGAGCGCTGCCGAGGATCCCAGCCCCGGCACATCTGGCCTTAGAGGAATCCTTGTCCGTATCCGATTTTGGCCCTCGGCCGGCCCCTTGCCGCCCTGTGCACTGGCCCGCGAACGACAGTCCTTTTTGCCCAGAAGGAGGGGTCTGACCCTACGGCTCTCGCCTGCCCTTTGTGCGCCTCGCTCGGCTCTATGCGCTCAGCCAGGACTCCCAGTCCCGGTGCCTCCGCTGTTGAAGGAATCCCCGACCCTATCCGATTTTTGGTCCCAGCTGGCCCCGATCCTTCCAGGGCCCTGACCCATGAACGACGGCCGTTTTTGCCTAGAAGGAGGGACCTGACTCTTTGGTTCTCGCCTGTCCGTTGTTTGCCTCGCTCGACTCTATGCGCGCAGCTGAGGCTCCCGGTCCCGGCGCGTCTGGTCTTGGAGGAATCCTTGACCGTATCCGATTTTCGTCCTCAGCCGGTCCCAGGCCACCCGGCGCGCTGGCCAGCGAACGACGGCCCTTTATGCCCAGAAGGAGGGGCCAGACCCTCTTGCTCTCGCTTGCCCTTTGTGCGCTTGTGGGGTGAAGTTGTAGCCCAACAGTTAAAGTTTGAGGTTGTGCAAAAGTTAGGCCGTGTTCCATGGGAGCAGTGGAGCTGGTTAGGTGGTTTCCATGGACACGGTCTTGGGTTGCAGGGAGTACAAGGTTAAGACGGTTTGCTAATGTGCAGGTGCTTGGATTCCTGGGTGTTTTTTTTGAGAATAGGTTTGTGTTGTGTGTGAAGTTGACAAGCTCAA
>NW_020939033.1:0-953 GCF_003984885.1 Neopelma chrysocephalum
TCACCCAAAATACTGACCCAAAATAACCCAAAATGACCCAAAATAAATAACAAAAAATAACCCCAAACTGATACAAAATAACCCAAAATAACCCCAAATAACCCCAAATAACCCAAAATAACCCCAAACTGACCCAAATGACCCCAAAAGTCTCCCAAACTGGGGTCACCTGGATCCCCTCCTGGTCACCTCCCGGTCACCTGGGGCCTCTCCTGGTCACCTTGGTCACCTCCTGGTCACTTTGTGGTCACCTTGGCCACCTCCTGGTCACCTGGGTCCTCTCATGGTCAGTCAGGTCCCTCTGTGGTCACCTGGGTCCTGTCCCAGCCATCTGGACATCTCATGGTCACCTTGGTCACCTCCTGGTCACCTGGGGGTCACCTGGTCACCTTGGCCACCTCGTGGTCACTTTGTGGTCACCTTGGCCTCCTCCTGATCCCCTTGGCCACCTCCTGCTCACCTCGACCACCTCCTGGTCATCTGGGTCACCTCCTGGTCACCTTGGTCACCTTGGCCACCTTGTGGTCACTTTGTGGTCACCTCAACCATCTCATGGTCACCTTGAGCCCCTCCTGGTCACTCGTGTCCCCCCGCAGGGTGACCACGGTGGCGCTGGGCCAGCACCGTCTGTCCGGGGGTGAGGCGGGTGAAGAACGGCACGTGGTGGCCAAGCAGGGGTCACCTGTGTCCTCTGATGGTCACCTGTGTCCTCTGATGGTCACCTGGGTCACCTCCTGGTCACCTGGGTCACCTCCTGGTCACCTGGGTCCTTTCCTGGTCACTTGGGTCACCTCCTGGTCACCTTGGTCACTTCTTGGTCACCTGGGTCACCTCCTGGTCACCTTGGTGACCTCCTGGTTACCTTGGTCACCTTGTTGTCATCTGGGTCACCTCCTGGTAATGTTGACCACCTCGTGGTCACCTGGGTCACCTGGGTCACCTTGTGGTCACCC
>NW_020939034.1:0-2079 GCF_003984885.1 Neopelma chrysocephalum
TCATGGTGGGGCCTTCAACCCAACAAGGGTTGACCAAGCCAACAAGGGTTGGAGAACATCATGTTTGGTCCTTCAACCCAACAAGGGTGGGAGAACATCATGTTGGGGCCTTCAACCCAACAAGGGTTGGAGAAGCTCATGGTGGGTCCTTCAACCCAACGAGGGTTGGAGAAGCTCATGGTGGGTCTTCAAATGATCAAGGGTTGGTCAAACCAGTCATGGTTGGTCAATGATGAGGCCGAGACAGGTTGGAGAACCTCATGGTAGGTCCTTCAAGCCAACAAGGGTTGGAGAAGCTCGTGGTGGGTCCTTCAACCCAACAAGGGTTGGAGAACCTCATGGTGGGTCCTAAACAGGTCACCCAAGCCAAGGAGATCCACCAAGTAGGTCACCGTGGTCACCTCGTGGTCATCTGGATCCCCTCATGGTCACCTGGGGGTCACCTGGTTGCCTTGGTCACCTGGGTCATCTCCTGGGCACTTGGGTCATCTTCATGGTCACCTGGGGGTCACCTGGGTCACCTCATGGACATCTGGTCACCTGGTCACCTCCTGGTCACCTTGGTCACCTCATGGACATCTGGTCACCTCGTGGTCACCAGGAGTCATCATTGGTCACCTCATGTTAACCTTGGTCACTTCGTGGTCACCTTGGTCACCTCAGTCACCTCCTGATCACCTGGGGGTGCCCTGGGTTGCCCAACCCAACGAGGGCTTGGTTGACCTCTCAAGGTCCCCCAACCCAAGGAGATCCCGGGGGCGGTGGTGACCTCCCGAGGTGACGTCCAGCCGCGTGGTCACCTTGGTCACCTCATGGTCACCTGGGTCACCTCATGGCCACCTTGTGGTCACCTGGGTCCCATCTTGGTCACCTTGGTCACCTCCTGGTCACCTGGGGGTCACCTGGTCACCTCATGGACATCTGGTCACCTCATGGTCACCTGATCACCTCGTGCTCACCTCGTGGTCACCTGGTCACCTCCTGGTCACCTTGGTCACCTCCTGGTCACTTTGGTCACCTCATGGTCACCTGGGGTTGCCCTGGGTTGCCCAACCCAACGAGGGCTTGGTTGACCTCTCAAGGTCACCCAAGCCAAGGAGCTCCACTTGGGGGTGGGGTGGTGACCTCCCGAGGTGACGTCCGGCCGCGTGTCCCCTCCCCGCCCCCCTCTCTCAGGGCGACTCCGGGGGTCCCTTGGTGTGCAACGGGACCCTGCAGGGCATCGTGTCGTGGGGGATGGAGCGCTGCGGCCAACCCCGGCGCCCCGGCGTCTACACCAAGGTCTGCAGGTACGCCCAGTGGATCCAGGACACCATGAAGGCCAACTAGAGAAGAAGAGGCCGAGGTCACCTCCGGAGTCACCGGGGCGAGGGACGGGGCGTGGCCGCGGGGCCAGTGGGGATATTAAAGGCTGTTGGTGGCAAATCGGGTCTTTCTTTGGCACTGGGGGTCATCGGGGTCATTGGGGCCATCAGGGGCCACCAGGGGTCATAAAGAGTCATCAGGAATCATCAGGGGTCATCAGAGGTCACCAGGTGTCATCAGGGGCCTCCAGGGGTAATCAGGGGTCATCAGAAGCCACCAGGGGTCATCAGGGGTCATCGGGGTCATCAGGGTCATCAGGGGTCATCAGTGGTCATCAGGTGTCATCAGGGGCCTCCAGGAGTAATCAGGGGTCATCAGAAGGCATCAGGGGTCATCAGGGGTCATCAGGGGTCTCCAGGGGCTACCACTGGTTCATCAGGGGCCAACAGGGGTCACCAGGTGTCAGCAGGGGTCAGCAGGGGCCTCCAGGGGTCATCAAGGGTCACCAGGGGCCACCAGGGATCATCAGGGGTTATCAGGGGTCACCAGAGGTCACCAGGGTACACCAGGGATCATCAGGGGTCTTCAGGGTCATTCAGGGTCATCAGGAGTCCTCTGGGGTCATCAGGGATCATCAAGGGTTATGAGGGGTCATCAGGGGCCACCAGGGGTCATTGGGGGTCATCAGGAGTCATCAAGGGTCATCAGAAGTCACCAGGGGTCATTAGGAGTCATCAGGGGTCACCAGGGGCCATCAGGGGTCACCAGGGGTCA
>NW_020939035.1:0-9612 GCF_003984885.1 Neopelma chrysocephalum
GTCATCAGGGGTCACCAGGGGCCATCAGGGGTCACCAGGGGTCACCAGGGTACACCAGGAGTCATCAGGGGTCATCAGGGGTCACCAGGGGCCATCAGGGGTAACCAGGTGGTGAACCTAATGGGGGTGGTCAAGGTCATGAGGGTCATCCAACCAAGGGTGGTCAACCAAGGGTCAACCAAGTGGGGAGGGTCAATGAGACCAATGGGGGTGTGTTATGATCGGCTTAAATATTGCAGAAAGAACTTTCAGATTTGAACATTCCCTTGAGCAAAATTAAAACTCATTCGAGTTCTCTGTTGATACCAAAGCTGTTTTTATTAATTGCTAAGAGATGCAAAGAGAAAGAGGAAAAAATAAGAAAAGGTTGGAAAATGCTGAGATCACTTTTAGAAGCAGAGAAAAGATTAACACCAAAACTACCTTTTCTGTCGAACTGGTCTGGAGGGTGGGGGGAGAGAGAGAGAGAGAAGCAGTTTTCTGCCTTTCCCACTCCTCTTTCCCTGCTTTTCCCAAATTTCTCCTCAACTTTCATGGTGTTCAGAGGAGGTTCTTGTGTGGTTCAGACATTCAAAGAGATATGATAACCATGAACAATAACAGGATCATTTGACAGGAAGACTCCAGTGGGAAATTCTGGTGAGAACTTCCGGTGGAAAACTGACACAGAAGTTTGGTGGGAAGTTTTTGACAGGCAGAAATCCATGGTAATCCATGTTCCATCTAACACTTCCGGTGGTTGCATTGCACAAAACAAATTTCTAGTGTGGTTACTTATTTCTCTCATTGTTGCTCGTGCCTCCTCAGTGGAGGTTGAAGCTACTGGACACTTTCGAAGGGAGTGCCGAGCAACAGGAGTTTGGTGTCAGCAGTGTCAGAACTCCACCCACAACACTTCTGCTTGTCGGAGCCGTTCGGGAAACTCACGGCGGAGCACGAGGAATTGCAGTGGCCGTGCGCAGACACAAGTCGTCGCTGCAGCACAGATAACCCCAGCCAGCAATCTTTCACCGAACAATCCATTTCACGAACAGGAGAACAGCTGCAACCTGCCGCAACCACAGCCTCAGCCAATGCTTTCGGATTACAACCTGCCACAGCCGGTAGCCTCGGACTGGATTTGGCAACAACAGTAGAAGTCACCTTGTTATCCACCCAACCTCAAAAGATTTCCACCGGTATCTACGGGCCTTTGATAATAAATCAACAAGCAGTTGGTGCACTGTTGATTGGTAGGTCGTCAGCTAGCCTTGCTGGATTATTTGTGCTGCCTGGATTAATTGATGCTGACTACACTGGACAGATAATGGTTATGGCATATACTATTTTTCCACCCTTGAGGATTCCTAAAGGACAACGCATTGCTCAACTAATACCTTTGCCTCAGTTAACAAAACCTTTAACCAACGACCGACAACTGATGCAACGTGGAGATCGTGGATTTGGTTCTACAAGGGGACTTACCTTACTGACACTGGATTTAAGTGAGAGACCAAAACATAAAGTTACAATTATTTGGAAAGATCAAACAAAAACACTGGATGCTTTACTAGATTCAGGAGCTGATTCCAGTATAATAGCACCTCATTGTTGGCCAAAACACTGGCCTCTGCAACCTGCTACTACAACAGTGACTGGCATTGGGGGTGCCTCAATCGCTATGCGAACTCCTACTGTAAATATAGAGGTTGAAGGTCGTGTGGTCAGTGCCGTCCTGTCTGTTGTGCAGCTTCCACCAACAGTACAATGCTTAATAGGGAGAGATGTCTTAACACAAATTGGGATGAAACTCTCCAATGATTACCCTTTGGGGGAATAGCCATTGCTTGGTCTTTCCCAATTCCTATTACTTGGGTTGTTGATACTCCAGTATGGGTTAAGCAGTGGCCTTTAAAATGGGAAAGCCTGGAAGTTGCTCATAAATTAGTGCAAGAACAAATTGATCAAGGACATTTGAAACTTTCTACTAGTCCCTGGAACACACCCATATTTGTAATAAAGAAAAAGTCTGGAAAATATCGATTATTGCATGATCTGAGAGCAGTTAACTCACAAATGGAAGCCATGGGGGCTTTGCAGCCTGGACTACCAAATCCTGCAATGCTTCCCATGGATTGGTCTTTACTGATCATAGACTTAAAAGATTGTTTCTTTACAATTCAATTACACCCTCGTGATACTAAACGTTTTGCTTTTACATTACCTGCTATCAATCGAGAAAGGCCTGATCAGCGATTTGAATGGACAGTATTACCACAAGGAATGAGGAACAGTCCAACTTTGTGTCAACTATATGTGGACAATGCATTACAAGCTTTACGACATCGATGGCCTGATTGTATAATTTATCACTACGTAGATGATATATTGTTCTGCCAGCCTGAAGAGTTTGTACCCCAGCAAATACAAATAATTCGCAAACATTTGGAACAGTTTAAATTAATAACAGCAGATGAAAAAATTCAAACGACAGAACCATGGAGATACTTAGGATGGACTATCTCTTGACATGCTGTTATCCCACAGAAATTGATATTTCAATCAAAATTGCGCACTGTGAATGATGCACAGAAACTTCTCGGTGATCTACAGTGGCTACGTCCTGTAGTAGGAATCCCTGCTGACCTTTTGGCTGAATTGCGACCTCTATTAAAAGGAACAGACCCAGCAACCAAAATTACTGTAACAAAGCACCAACAACTCATACTCCAACAAATTTTAGACTGTGTCACTCAGGGTCGTGTTTGGAGAAGGCAGTGGGATCTACCCTTAGAACTTATCTTTTGGGCTGATAAACAATATATCTTGGGTGCCATTACACAATCACAAACAGAAGCGGGGTGTTGTGGGCTACAGCTCAAACAGGGGAAAAGGCTTTACAAGTAGAAAGACATCTGTGTGAATGTTTTGCTGTCATGGGG
Source organism: Neopelma chrysocephalum (assembly GCF_003984885.1). Classification (NCBI taxonomy): domain Eukaryota; kingdom Metazoa; phylum Chordata; class Aves; order Passeriformes; family Pipridae; genus Neopelma; species Neopelma chrysocephalum. The sequence continues at coordinate 2,922 of NW_020939035.1, forward strand.
AAACCACAACAGATAAAGACAGATAATGGACCTGCCTATGTGGGTACTAGAGTAGGCCAATTTTTGAAAAAGTGGAAAATCACTCACCGCACAGGTATCGCCCACTCTCCCACAGGACAAGCGATCATAGAAAGGGCTCACACACATTAGAAATGTATCTTGAAAAACATAAAAACATTATTGACATTAAGGAAAGATTAAGCAAGGTACTGTTTGTCCTGAATCATCTATGTATTTTTGGAGATCAAAAAGATCCTCCTGTAACAATTCATTATACATTAAAACAGGATATGAAGAAACCTGAAGAGGTGTGGGTCAGGTTTAAAGATCCACGTACAGGGATATGGCAAGATCCAGCAAAAGTACTCTATTGGGGAAGAGGTTATCTTTGTGTTTCTTCGCCACAGGGACCTCTCTGGATACCTGCTAAGTGGACGCGAGCTGTGTTGAATGTTTCGGATACCACAACTTCCAGCGGCGGAACGCACCAGGATAGAAAAGAAGATTGAGTGTCTCTTGTTGCCACACATAGAGACCATTGCGACCTGGGTGCCTAGAAGCTTGCGAAACCAGATATCACAAACACGAACTTATGAACAGTATCTGTCTCTATTGAATGACTTGAATAGTTATAGAGAACGAGACTTTAGTAAACAGCATTGTTTTACTTGTAAAGAAGTAGGGTGTCTGGCCTGGATTGCGATACATTGCTCTACTTGTAATAGCAAGTGGTGGCTGAGTCAATCACATCTGTCTGGTATTTGGTGTCCTGGTTGTGACTTTAGGTCCTATATAGAGAGCTGGCACTTGGACTTGCAAGAATTAACAGGCCTACAAGTTGAAGACACTTTGCAATTGTATGAAAGTAGAGAACAGAAGATATTAGGATATCTTCGATGGCATACGAAACGTATTAAAAAACGCTTTTGCATTAGGAAAGGTATAAAAATAATAGCTTCGCGCTGCTGTAAGAATATACCTTCTACACTATATACTCCAGGATGACCTTTCAAAGGACGACCACAGAGGTTTCTTACGCGATACATCAATACCTGGAGCTAAAATTTATTTGTGGGTAATTGTGGCTATCATAGTAACAATGACAACTGGACACCCTGGCATTCCTATTGGACCCAGAGAAAACATTTGGGTGACGTTTGCCAACCAAACAGGTCAAATGGATTTTTGTCTTAGTATGGCCAAAGCATCTGATCCTTTCCAAACATGTTTGATTGGCATCCCTTACCTTGATACAAGTGATTTTACAGGATGGGTTGATTCTAATCCTACCAAAATTGAGGTGGATCGTGCATGCAATGTAACCAAAGAATGCACAAACGGCACCAAAGGTATGACGTCTCTTTTGTTGGTAGCTAATCTAAACAGGACCATGATAGAGAGCCCTAGTGAGTTACAACTATTTGGAGCTGTGTATGGAAATGACTCTTGTTTTAGACTCAATATGAAAAAGGAAAAGATCTTTTTACAATGGCAGCGAACGATTGGAAATGTATCCACCACGAATATAGCAGCACAAAATCCTCCATATGACAATATGACCTGGTGCCAAGGCTACGTCAAAAGTGTGTCAGTCAGTGTGACGAAGCCAAAATATTTACCACCTAGTTATTTCTTGATTTGTGGAAATAGAGCATGGTCTGGTATTCCTAGGTATCCCATTGGTGGACCATGTTACTTGGGAAAATTGACAATGTTTACACCTACCATGAGACAAATAACACAACTGAAAAGGAAAAATATTCGGAACAAACGAGAAACTGAATTTGATAGATACTGCAAATCAGTAGAAAACCAACCCATTAAATTTTGGACGCCTACAGCAAACTTCTTTGCATCCATATTTGCCCCCATTGGAGCAAAAAAGAGCCTGGTTCTTGTCCAAAGAACAGCTTGTTGGGCAAGGAATCAAATGAATAGAACTTCGAAAATTCTGGGAGAACTGGCTCATGACTCTGATGAAATAAGGCATGCTGTTTTACAAAACAGAGCAGCTATAGATTTTCTATTGCTGGCTCAGGGGCATGGATGTGAAGAATTTGAAGGCATGTGTTGTATGAATGTTTCTGATCACTCTCAGTCCATCTACCAAAAACTCAAAGAAATGCAAGGTCATCTGAATGACTTTGAAGTCCAAAAAGATCCTGTTAGAGAATGGTTAGCAAAATTAGGTTTAGGACCATGGCTTGCTGAGATCGCTAAACAAGCAATTTCGCTTTTGCTGATACTGCTGGCTGCTTTATGCGTCGTTCCTTGTGTTTTCAAATGTATTCAGAACATGCTAACGAAGGCAATGAATGATGTGTTTTTAACATTTTCAAAACAAAACGGGGGAAGTGTAGAAAATATTGCAGAAACCTGGTTATTAGAGAGAGGGCATGAGAAAGATTCTATAGCTCTGGTCTCACGCTAAAGGAAAACTATCAGAAGGTCACTGTTCACTGTGTTTGAGAAACTGCACTGTCTAAGAAACTGTGAAGCTGCATTGTCTGCTGAGAAGCTGCATTGTCTATGAAAATGCATACGTGATAGAAAAAGTAGCAAAGTAGCAAATAAAGTAACTATAAGCATGAGAAAGAAGCAGCATTGCGCAAATAGGATTTAGGTAATTAGAAGCCAATGATGAGCCTATGCTAGTAATATGTATGAGGCTAATTATTAACCTTTATAAGTAGGAAGCCTCCAGAAATAAAGTTGGATTAGATGTATCACGAAAACTGTGTTCGTGTCATCTTTCCCCATCGTCTACAACAGGCCTGACCCTCCGGCTCCCGCCTGCCCTTTGTGCGCCGTGCTCGGCTCTACGCGCGCAACTGGGGCTCCCGGGCCTGGCGCCTACGGTCTGGAAGGAATCCTCGACCGTATGCAATTTTAGGCCCCGGCCGGTTGGCGCGCCGACCCGCAAACGACAGCCCTTTTGCCCAGAAGGAGGGGCCTGACCCTCCGGGTCCCGCCTGCCCTTTTGCGCTGCGCTCGGCTCTACGCGCGCAGCCGGAGCCCCTGGTCCCGGCGCCTCCGGTCTTGGAGGAATCCTCGACCGTATCCGATTTTGGACCTCGGCCGACCCTGGGCCTCCCAGCACACTGGCCAGCGAACGACGGCCCTTTTTGCCCAGAAGGAGGGACCTGACCCTCTGACTCTCGCCTGCCCTTTGTGCGCTTGTGGGGTGAAGTTGTAGCCCCACAATTAAAGTTTGAGGTTGTGCAAAAGTTAGGCCGTGTTCCATGGGAGCAGTGGAGCTGGTTCGGTGGTTTCCATGGACATGGCCTTGGGTTGCAGGGAGTACAAGGTTAAGACGGTTTGCTAATGTGCAGGTGCTTGGATTCCTGGGTGTTTTTTTGAGAATATGTTTGTGTTGTGTGTGAAGTTGACAAGCTCAATAAACCCTAACCCTAACCCTAACCCTAAACCAAACCCGAACCCTAACCCCAACCTTACCCGAACCCTAACCCCTAACCCTAACCCCAAACCTAACCCTAACCCTAACCCTAACCATAAACCCTAAACCCTAACCCCTAAACCCTAAACCCTAACTCTAACCCCAACCCTAACCCCAACCCTAACCCTAACCCTAACCCTAAACCTAACCCTAAGCATAAACCCTAATCCCTAACCCTAACCCCTAACCCTAACCCCTAACCCTAAGCCTAAACCTAACCCTAAGCCTAACACTACGCCTAAGCCTAAACCTAAGCCTAAGACTAACCCTAAGCCTAACCCTAACCCTAACCCTAACCCTAACCCCTAACCCTAAGCCTCACACTACGCCGAAGCCTAAGGCTAAGCCTAAGCCTAAGCCTATGACTAACCCTAAGCCTAATCCTAAGGCTAAGCCTAAGCCTAACTCTAACCCTAACCCTAATCCTAACCCTAACCCTAACCCTAATCGTAACCCTAAGCCTAAGACTAAGCCTAACCCTAACCCTAATCCTAACCCTAACCCTAACCCTGACCCTAACCCTAACCCTAAGCCTTACCATAACCCTAACCCTAACCCTAACCAGAACTCGAACCTGAACCCGCACCCGAATCCTAACCCTAACCCTAATCCTAAGCCTAACACTAAACCCTAACCCTAACCCGAGCCCTAACCCTAACCCTAACCCGAACCCTAACCCGAACCCTAACCTGAACCCGAACGCGAACCCTAACCCTAACCCAGCACTTTGTGCGCCTTGCTTGGCCCTACACGCGCAACAGGGGCTCCCGGCTTCGGCGCCTCCGGTCTGCGAGGAATGCTCGACTGTATCCGGTTTTGGCCCTCGGCCGTCCCCGGGCAGCCAGGACGCCTTCCTGTAAACGACGGCCCTTTTTGCCCAGAAGGAGGGGCCTGACCCTCCGGTTCCCGCCTGCCCTTAGTGCGCCTCGCTCGGCTCTACGCGCGCAGCCGGGGCTCCCGGTCCCGGCGCCTCCGCTGTGTAAGGAATTCCCGACCATATCCGATTTTGGGCCCTGGCCGGCCTAGAGGTTTCCAGGGTGCTGGTCCGCAAACGACGGCCCTTTTTACCCAGAAGGAGGGGCCTGATTCTCCGGATCTCGCCTGCCCTTTGTGCGCCCCGCTCGGCTCTTCGCGCACAGCAGGGTCTCCCGGCCCTGGCGCCTCTGCTGTGGAAGGAATCTCCGAACGTATCCGATTTTGGCCCTTGGGCGGCCCCGGGCTGTCAGGACGTCTGTCTGTAAACGACGTCCCTATTTGCCCAGAAGGAGGGGCCTGACCCTCCGGCTCTCGCCTGCCCTTAGTGCGCCTCGCTCGGCTCTTCACGCGCAGCAGGGGCTCCCGGTCCCCGTGCTTCTGGTCTGGGAGGAATCCTCGTCCGTATCCGATTTTGGACCTCGGTCCTCACCGGGCCGCCAGGACACCTGCCCGTAAACGACCATCCTTTTTGCCCAGAAGGAGGGGCCTCACCCTCCGGCTCTCGCCTGCCCTTTGTGCGCCTCGCTCGGCTCTACGCGCGCAGACGGGGCTCCCGGCCCTGGCGCTTCTGGTCACGGACAAATCCTCGACCGTATCCGATTTTGGCCCTTTGACTGGCCCAGGGCCGCTAGGGGCGGCTACCCGCAAACGACGGCCCTTTTTGCCCAAAAGGAGGGGCCTGACCCTCCGGCTCTCGCCTGCCCTTTGTGCACCTCGCTCGGCTCTACGCGCGAAGCTGGGGCTCAAGACCCCCTCACCTCCGGTCGGGGAGTAATCCTCAACTGTATCCGGTTTTTACACCGGCCGGCCCCTTGTCGCCCTGCGCACTGGCCCGTGAACGACAGCCCTTTTTGCCCAGAAGGAGGGACCTGACCCTCCGGCTCTCGCCTGCCCTTTGTGCGACTCACTCGGCTCTTCGCGCGCAGCTGGGGTTCCTGGTCCTGGCGCATCCGGTCTTGGAGGAATCCTCGTCCGTGTCCGATTTTGGCCGTCGGCTGGCCCCGGGCCTCCCTGCGTGCTGGCCGAAAAAGCGACGGCCCTTTTTGCCCAGAAGGAGGGGCCTCACCCTCCGGCTCTCGCCTGCCCTTAGTGCACCACGCTCAGCTCTTCGCATGCAGCAGGGGCTCCCGGCCCCGGCACCTCTGGTCTGGGAGGAATCCTCGACCGTATGTAATTTTTGCCCACGGCTGGCCACCGCGCCGGTGCGCGAACGACGGCCCTTTTTGCCCAGAAGGAGGGGCCTGACCCTCCGGCTCTCGCCTGCCATTTGTGCACCTCGCTCAGCTCTACGTATGCAGCTGGGGCTCCCGGCCCCGGTGCCTCCGCTGTGGAAGGAATCCCCGACCGTATCTGAATTTGGGCCCTGACAGGCCCCGAGCCTTCCAGGGTGCCGGTCCACAAACGTCGACACTTTTTGCCCAGAAGGAGGGGCCTGACCCTCTGACTCTTCCTGCCCTTTGACCGCATCACTCGGTTCTACGAGCGCTGCCGAGGATCCCAGCCCCGGCACATCTGGCCTTAGAGGAATCCTTGTCCGTATCCGATTTTGGCCCTCGGCCGGCCCCTTGCCGCCCTGTGCACTGGCCCGCGAACGACAGTCCTTTTTGCCCAGAAGGAGGGGTCTGACCCTACGGCTCTCGCCTGCCCTTTGTGCGCCTCGCTCGGCTCTATGCGCTCAGCCAGGACTCCCAGTCCCGGTGCCTCCGCTGTTGAAGGAATCCCCGACCCTATCCGATTTTTGGTCCCAGCTGGCCCCGATCCTTCCAGGGCCCTGACCCATGAACGACGGCCGTTTTTGCCTAGAAGGAGGGACCTGACTCTTTGGTTCTCGCCTGTCCGTTGTTTGCCTCGCTCGACTCTATGCGCGCAGCTGAGGCTCCCGGTCCCGGCGCGTCTGGTCTTGGAGGAATCCTTGACCGTATCCGATTTTCGTCCTCAGCCGGTCCCAGGCCACCCGGCGCGCTGGCCAGCGAACGACGGCCCTTTATGCCCAGAAGGAGGGGCCAGACCCTCTTGCTCTCGCTTGCCCTTTGTGCGCTTGTGGGGTGAAGTTGTAGCCCAACAGTTAAAGTTTGAGGTTGTGCAAAAGTTAGGCCGTGTTCCATGGGAGCAGTGGAGCTGGTTAGGTGGTTTCCATGGACACGGTCTTGGGTTGCAGGGAGTACAAGGTTAAGACGGTTTGCTAATGTGCAGGTGCTTGGATTCCTGGGTGTTTTTTTGAGAATAGGTTTGTGTTGTGTGTGAAGTTGACAAGCTCAA
>NW_020939036.1:0-882 GCF_003984885.1 Neopelma chrysocephalum
TCACCCAAAATACTGACCCAAAATAACCCAAAATGACCCAAAATAAATAACAAAAAATAACCCCAAACTGATACAAAATAACCCAAAATAACCCCAAATAACCCCAAATAACCCAAAATAACCCCAAACTGACCCAAATGACCCCAAAAGTCTCCCAAACTGGGGTCACCTGGATCCCCTCCTGGTCACCTCCCGGTCACCTGGGGCCTCTCCTGGTCACTCAGGTCCCTCTGTGGTCACCTGGGTCCTGTCCCAGCCATCTGGACATCTCATGGTCACCTTGGTCACCTCCTGGTCACCTGGGGGTCACCTGGTCACCTTGGCCACCTCGTGGTCACTTTGTGGTCACCTTGGCCTCCTCCTGATCCCCTTGGCCACCTCCTGCTCACCTCGACCACCTCCTGGTCATCTGGGTCACCTCCTGGTCACCTTGGTCACCTTGGCCACCTCGTGGTCACTTTGTGGTCACCTCAACCATCTCATGGTCACCTTGAGCCCCTCCTGGTCACTCGTGTCCCCCCGCAGGGTGACCACGGTGGCGCTGGGCCAGCACCGTCTGTCCGGGGGTGAGGCGGGTGAAGAACGGCACGTGGTGGCCAAGCAGGGGTCACCTGTGTCCTCTGATGGTCACCTGTGTCCTCTGATGGTCACCTGGGTCACCTCCTGGTCACCTGGGTCACCTCCTGGTCACCTGGGTCCTTTCCTGGTCACTTGGGTCACCTCCTGGTCACCTTGGTCACTTCTTGGTCACCTGGGTCACCTCCTGGTCACCTTGGTGACCTCCTGGTTACCTTGGTCACCTTGTTGTCATTTGAGTCACCTCCTGGTAATGTTGACCACCTCGTGGTCACCTGGGTCACCTGGGTCACCTTGTGGTCACCC
>NW_020939037.1:0-2118 GCF_003984885.1 Neopelma chrysocephalum
TCATGGTGGGGCCTTCAACCCAACAAGGGTTGACCAAGCCAACAAGGGTTGGAGAACATCATGTTTGGTCCTTCAACCCAACAAGGGTGGGATAACATCATGTTGGGGCCTTCAACCCAACAAGGGTTGGAGAAGCTCATGGTGGGTCCTTCAACCCAACGAGGGTTGGAGAAGCTCATGGTGGGTCTTCAAATGATCAAGGGTTGGTCAAACCAGTCATGGTTGGTCAATGATGAGGCCGAGACAGGTTGAAGAACCTCATGGTAGGTCCTTCAAGCCAACAAGGGTTGGAGAAGCTCGTGGTGGGGCCTTAAACCCAACAAGGGTTGGAGAAGCTCATGGTGGGTCCTTCAACCCAACAAGGGTTGGAGAACCTCATGGTGGGTCCTAAACAGGTCACCCAAGCCAAGGAGATCCACCAAGTAGGTCACCGTGGTCACCTCGTGGTCATCTGGATCCCCTCATGGTCACCTGGGGGTCACCTGGTTGCCTTGGTCACCTGGGTCATCTCCTGGGCACTTGGGTCATCTTCATGGTCACCTGGGGGTCACCTGGGTCACCTCATGGACATCTGGTCACCTGGTCACCTCCTGGTCACCTTGGTCACCTCATGGACATCTGGTCACCTCGTGGTCACCAGGGGTCATCATTGGTCACCTCATGTTAACCTTGGTCACTTCGTGGTCACCTTGGTCACCTCAGTCACCTCCTGATCACCTGGGGGTGCCCTGGGTTGCCCAACCCAACGAGGGCTTGGTTGACCTCTCAAGGTCCCCCAACCCAAGGAGATCCCGGGGGCGGTGGTGACCTCCCGAGGTGACGTCCGGCCGCGTGGTCACCTGGGTCACCTCATGGTCACCTGGGTCACCTCATGGCCACCTTGTGGTCACCTGGGTCCCATCTTGGTCACCTTGGTCACCTCCTGGTCACCTGGGGGTCACCTGGTCACCTCATGGACATCTGGTCACCTCATGGTCACCTGATCACCTCGTGCTCACCTCGTGCTCACCTGGTCACCTCCTGGTCACCTTGGTCACCTCCTGGTCACTTTGGTCACCTCATGGTCACCTGGGGTTGCCCTGGGTTGCCCAACACAACGAGGGCTTGGTTGACCTCTCAAGGTCACCCAAGCCAAGGAGCTCCACTCGGGGGTGGGGTGGTGACCTCCCGAGGTGACGTTCGGCCGCGTGTCTCCTCCCCGCCCCCCTCTCTCAGGGCGACTCCGGGGGTCCCTTGGTGTGCAACGGGACCCTGCAGGGCATCGTGTCGTGGGGGATGGAGCGCTGCGGCCAACCCCGGCGCCCCGGCGTCTACACCAAGGTCTGCAGGTATGCCCAGTGGATCCAGGACACCATGAAGGCCAACTAGAGAAGAAGAGGCCGAGGTCACCTCCGGAGTCACCGGGGCGAGGGACGGGGCGTGGCCGCGGGGCCAGCGGGGATATTAAAGGCTGTTGGTGGCAAATCGGGTCTTTCTTTGGCACTGGGGGTCATCGGGGTCATTGGGGCCATCAGGGGCCACCAGGGGTCATAAAGAGTCATCAGGAATCATCAGGGGTCATCAGAGGTCACCAGGTGTCATCAGGGGCCTCCAGGGGTAATCAGGGGTCATCAGAAGCCACCAGGGGTCATCAGGGGTCATCGGGGTCATCAGGGTCATCAGGGGTCATCAGTGGTCATCAGGTGTCATCAGGGGCCTCCAGGAGTAATCAGGGGTCATCAGAAGGCATCAGGGGTCATCAGGGGTCATCAGGGGTCTCCAGGGGCTACCACTGGTTCATCAGGGGCCAACAGGGGTCACCAGGTGTCATCAGGGGTCAGCAGGGGGCTCCAGGGGTCATCAAGGGTCACCAGGGGCCACCAGGGATCATCAGGGGGTATCAGGGGTCACCAGAGGTCACCAGGGTACACCAGGGATCATCAGGGGTCTTCAGGGTCATTCAGGGTCATCAGGAGTCCTCTGGGGTCATCAGGGATCATCAAGGGTTATGAGGGGTCATCAGGGGCCACCAGGGGTCATTGGGGGTCATCAGGAGTCATCAAGGGTCATCAGAAGTCACCAGGGGTCATTAGGAGTCATCAGGGGTCACCAGGGGCCATCAGGGGTCACCAGGGGTCA
>NW_020939038.1:0-23945 GCF_003984885.1 Neopelma chrysocephalum
TCTTCCTGCAAAACTCAGCAACTGAGGGGGTTTTGTGCTGCAGCTCATCACTTGCACGGAAAAAAATTATTCCCACGAGAAGAAAGTGCTTCTGTCAGCTGCCGAGCACGGCCACCAATTGCTCCAGCTGCCGCTCCCAACAGCCCCTGCAAGAGCCCAGACATCAGTGCCCGTTGGCTTTGGCTGCCCTGTGGCAGAGGAGTGCCCTGGGGACACAGCTCTGTGGGGTAGGAGACGGGCACCAGCCCTGCCAGGACTCGGGGCGGTGGCAGGTCTCCTTGGGCCAGGACTTGCCAGAGCTGCTGATTTTGGTGCAGGCCCGGGCAATGGGGTGGGAGCAGCACTGGTGCCCTTGCCCCCACGTTCCTTCTGTGTGTCACAGCCCCGTGGTTGGGAGGGCCACCAGCCGGCACTTCTCCCAAGGAGCCCGTGCCAGCTTGTGTGGAGGCCCCGTGCCCTTCCCGCTGCGGCTGCGTCGGCAGCCGAGGGGGCTCCTTCTGCTGCCGTGGGCGGGCACGGCAGGGGAGTGTTCTATGGAAATGAAACTAGGCTGAAATAGAAGAATAAAAAATTTATTAAAGATTTAGATAAAAGGCAAAGAAGCAAAACAGCGCGCTGGGCGGCCGGGGGAGACCCCTGCTCCACACACGGCACGCAAGCACAGGAAGCAAAACCAGGAACTTTTATTCCCTCATCAGTTCCCCTCCCATAATCACTTGTTATCCTTCTATTGGATCCGAGTTTGCAGGTTTGGTTCTGGTTGGCTTCCCTGCAGGCTCGTTTCAGTTGCCAGGTGCTTTCCATTCCATAGTTTGAATTAGTCCTTAGTCCTTGAGGCCTCCTATGTAGGTATCTCCAGAGGTCCATCTTGGATCCTCTGTATCGTTCTCGTCCTGGATCCTTTGATCTTTGTCCTTCCCTTCGTTACTTTAGGCCTGCGCTTTAGACAATATGCTTTTAGAAAAACAAGATACAAAGTACTTCTACAGCAAGGCACAAGAATTGGTCTTGTTAGCTTGAGAACTGCCAGCTGCGGAATTATCAGTCTCTAGTGCTGACAGATTTATTAACCATTCTACAACCTAGAGTCTCCTAACCTTAACAGCACATTGATTGTAATACATATATATATATATATGTCTAGAAGAATAGAATATAACATGCAATACAATTTAATGAGTAAACTACTACTACTAATTTGATGAGTAAATTAATCCACTCCTGCTAATTTATTCCAGGAGGGTTTGCTTAGTTTTTCAGCTGTGCCTACAGTTCGTGTCCAGCTGTCTTAGATACTTTGAAGAACAGACCCCTTCCCACCTGGGGCAGGTTGGGCGGGCTGGGGGAGGCCCCAGGGCACGTGGCAGCGTGTCACAGGGCCCTTTGTGACACGGTGGGCATGGCACGGGGCAGGGTGTCACAGGGCCCTTTGTGACACGGGATGACTTAGTACTGGTGGTGACGCAGCCACGCCTCAGTGCTCCTCGGAGCGTGCGACGGGACAGGCGGGACAGAGCGGTGTTGTGCGGTGCCCCCGTGCAGCCAACTCTTTCTTGCTGACTCGGAGCGTTTTGGAGGCGTTTTGGAGGCGTTTTTCTGTGCTGCGAGCATCCTCGAGGCCGGACCGTGGGACTTGGTGACACTGAGCTTTTGCGAGGTGTCCCCAATCCCTGCGGCAGCTGCCCTTGAGGCCGCACTGCAGGACCTGCTAACCCCTAGCGTTTGCTAGGCTGTTCCATCTTTCAGGGGCCCTCGAGGCCAGAGTGCAGGTCTTGCTGACCCATACCATTGGTCAGGTTTTTCTCTCTTTCAGGTGCCCTTGAGGCCAGACCGCAGGATCGGTGTCCCGGAAATTTTCCGGAGTCTCCAATCCTTGCGGTAGGTGGCCTGGAGGGCAGCCTGCCAGACTTGGTGACCCGGAGATCTTCCGAGGTGTCTCTCTCTCACAGGTGCCTTCAAGGCCAGAGTGTGGGATGGCAGGAAGACGCCTGAGCCTGCTCAGGCCCTTTCGGATGAGGAACGAAGGCCCTGGAGCTGCCCCATCCCAGCACCCGGAGAAGATGGAGCAGTTGCATCCCCTGCAGGAAGGTGAGTGGCACAGCTGGGCCACATGCTGGTGGCTGCAGCTGGCTGTGCCTCATCCCATCCCGTCCCCTGTGGACATGGTCAGGGAAAGGGACAGGGGAAGAGGGCCTGGGACTGTTCCCCCGGCAGCTCCATGCACCGGGCATGCCGGGGCTGGCCCTGCCTGTGGAGCGCAGGGCTGGGCCGTGTTCTGCGGCCTGTCCCGCAGCCCCTCAGCTCTGACCGCGCTCGCTCTTTGCCAGATCCAGGACGGGACCGGACACAACAACAGGACCGTGGCCGTGGCCGTTTCCGCAGGGCAGTGCAGGTACCTGCAGCCATGACCTCCTGGGCTGGGCCTGCTCTCCCTGCTCAGCCTGGCACCGCTGTCGGAGCTCACCATGGCACATCCCTCTCTTCCCTGCTCTCCGTTCTTCTGCAGGCCTTTCTGAAATTCTTGGGCATTCGGCGTACAAGGACCACAACCACACCAACTGAGGTCGTGGACCAGCCTGAGCCCAGCCCGACTGAATTCGAGGCGGACCCTGTTTTGACTGCACTGCCTGATCTCACTGCGGAGGCCGACGCTGCAATGACCGAGGGCATTGAAGACGCTGACCTCATGCCCGGGGAGAGTGTGAGTTCTGCTCCCACTGCAGATATTTTTGAGGGGAATGGTGTCTCCAGTCCAAAGCAAGTAAGCAGCCTGTGCCCAAGGCTCAAGCCACTCCACAGGCTTGTGGCCCCTCAAGCCAGCTCCCCTGGGCCCTCTCAGCCTTTGAGGCCAGCACAGTGCGGTGGGAAGGGAAGCACTTGTCAGGGAAGCTGGGCAAGTTGGCAGCTCTTCCCCCATGCCTCCTGCAGGTGCCAGCCTTCGTCAGGAACGTGCACCAGAGACTGACAGCCAGCCAGACTCTGGAAGAGAAGCTGCTGAGGGAGTTCCTGAGGGTGACTGAGGCACACCCTGATGATGTTGTGGTGACCCTCCTGCGCTGTGCCCCATCATGTGACAGGTACAGGGCCTCCCTGCCTTCAGGACTCGGGGCTTACCAGCCTTCAGAGCACATCAGCCTGTCCATCCTGTCCCACGTGGTCTGCCAGAGGGATGGAGGGTTCCAGGACCATCTGGAGCCTCTGTTTCCCAGCCCTGCCATGTCAGCCCCCATCCTGCTGCCATGCTCCCTCCCTGCTCCTCAAGGCACTTTGGCCGGCACCCCCTGACACAGAACTCTGGCCCCACAGAGCTGCTGCCACCATGTGGAAGACCATCGCCTCATCGGCAAGGATAATGGAGAAGGTGCTGCCAAAGCTGCTCCGCGTGATGGAGGACTGGCCACGGCACAGCACGTCCACCTCCGACGGGGACAACACACATGTCTTTGGCCTGGCTGTGAGTTTCTGCAACTGGACTTTACTTGCCCACAGGTGGCTTCTCCAGCAGCTCTCCATCCTCCCCGAGCACTGCGTCTCCCTGCCTCAGGCACTGGGCTGGAAACCTGGCTTAGGGGCGGGTTCAGGGGCACCAGGCTGGGGGCTGCCCCTGCGTCTTCCCTGGCCTCTCCCTCCCACACCTGGGCTCTTTCCCATGGACGTCTGGGCACTGAGGGCTGTGTCCGGGTGGTTTCTCTTTTGCAGGCAACCAGGGTGATCTGGGAGATTCTCCAGATGCTGCAGTGCCCAGAGCCAGTGAAGAAGTATTCCCCCCGTCTCCTCGTGGATCTGCTCTTCCAGATTTCCATCCGCACAGAGCAGACACCAGAGGAAGTTGACACCTGGTGGAGGGAATGCCAGAAGCAATCCAACCTTCCCACAAACTCCAAGAGGTGCTCAGTGCCAGTCCTCCTGAGCCTCTCATGCCCTCGGGGCTGCTCAGGGCTCCCAGCATGATGACCTGGGCTTTGCTCTGCACACAGGTTTGCAGTGCTGACCACCAAGGCCCTGCTTTGTCATCTGGAGTGTGAAGCTGTCGTGCTTTCAATGGAACGGAAGCGCGGCTGGGACACACTCCTCAACTCTGACACCCACCACTATGCAGTGGGTCTGCTGGCCAGGTGAGACCCCCTTTTCCCCGCTGCCCCTGTCCTTTCTGCCTGTGCACGGGGCACCCCACACAGTGCCCGTGGTGGTGGGCCAGAGGGCCTCGTCAGCCACGGATGACTGAGCAGAGTGGCAAAGGCTGGGAGAGGTGGGTGCACAGGAGGAGCCGCCTCCCAGAGTGCCCTCATCCCCTCCCAAACTGGTGGGGAGAGACCAGGACTCTGTCAGTGAGTCCCGGCAGAGGTTTGCCCACCCGGCTCAGGGTTGATGGTGCCTGTTTCCCCCGGGCAGGGAGATGCGCCGTGCCTCAAGCCCCTTGTATTACTGGATTGCCCGCTGCCTGCTGAGGCTGCTCACCAGGGAGAAGCCACGCTGGGAGCTTCCTGCCATGGCATTCCTTGTGGAGGTGAGCCTGATGGCGAGCACTGCCTTGCTGACCTGCCTCCACCTCTCTGCCCTCTGGCAGCCGCAGCTGCCCGGGACGGTGCCGCGCCCTGTGCTGCTGCCTGGGCCCAGCCCGCTGCGGCTCTGGGCTCCTGCCGGCCGGGCACCCCATCACTGCTCCCTGCCTTTCAGGTCCTGGACTGCCTGAACACCACTGAATGGAGTGACAGCTTGGTGAAGATCTTTTCAAGGCGCCTGCAGAGCAAGCGCACAGAGATGCGTCGCCTGGTGCTCAGAGGCCTCGTGGTGCTGAGCAAGGATCCTGTGATGGTGAGGAGGGGGCAATTGGCTGAAGCTGTGCCGGCAGCCTGGGGCTGGGGAGCCCAATGGCTTGGGCTTGGCTGGGACTTGCGCTCCCCTGGTCAAGGGGAGGTTTAGGTTGGGTGGTAGGGAAAGGTTCTTCACTCAGAGGGTGGTCTGACGCTGGAACAGGCCCCACTGGGGAGAGGTCACAGCCCCAAGGCTGCCAGAGCTCAAGGACAACACTCTCAGGGACACGAGGGGATTGTTGGGCATGGTCCTGTGCAAGGCCAGGAGTTGGACTCAATGATCCTTGTGGGTCACTTCCAACTCGGGATATTCTAGGATTCCACGATTCATGGCTTCACAGCACAGCATTGTGTTCCACACAGGCTGACGGCATGCGGAGCCTGGCACCAAACCTCGCGGATGTCCTGTGGGATACAGACGGAGAGCTGGTCAGGATGGCCCTCTCTGTACTCGTCAATGAAATCCAGGACAGAGACATTCGAATCTCCACCCCCACTGCCCTGCAGCTGGCGGAGATGCTCCAGCCACTCTTTGGCAATGTAAGGCTCTGTGCCCCCCACCCCAGGCGCTGGCTGCTGCCAGGAAACTGTGGCCTGTGGATTTGCAGGCTTGTGCCCCGGCAGGCCTGGAGCAGCTGGTGCTGAGGTCTTTTCCTCTTCCTTTCCATCAGGACAACATCCATGTGCAGCTGCTCTCCATTTCCCTCTTCCAAAAGGTGATGGAGTTGGGAGTGGAGGAGAGTAAACTCCTGAAGACCCACGTGATCTCCAGCCTGCTCCCACTTTTTTTCCAATGGCATAATGAGAACCGGGACGTGGCAGAAGTGAGAACTTGCAGGGTCTGGTGTCCCCGTGGGAGTGGGCTGGGCTGTCTCCTACCCTGGCACCTCAAAGGCTCCAGTCTCCTGCTGGCCTTGGTCCAGGGACACGGGTCCTGTGCCCTGGGCTGCCATGCCATGTCCTGGTCTCTGTTGCTCTGCAGGCCTCTCGGGAAGCGCTGCTTCGTGCGGCGCAGTTTCTGAAGAGGAGGGGTCTTGTGAAGGTGCTGAAGGCAGAGCAGCCTTGGAGGTTCAGTGAGTGCCTGGTAAGGACGACCCCACAGCCCCAGTCCCCGATGGCCAGAGTGCGGGGCTGGCACTGTGCCCCTGCCCACCGCTGCAGCCGCCTGTGGGACAGCAGCCTGCGCCCCACCCGCCGCTGCCTTGCCTGGGGCGTGCGGGCAGGGGAGGCCAGTGCTGGGCGCAGGCAGCGCCCGGCCAAGGGGCAGAGCCCCAGCCAACCCTTCCCTCCGTGCCCTGCCTCTCTCTGCAGCTGAAAAGGGACCGGAGCCGAGTGGTCCAGTACGTGCACCAGGCCCTGCCGCACCTGCGCAGCCCACAGCAGCCCCTGCGAGAGGCGGCCCTCAAGTTCATGGGTGAGCCACAAGTTCCCTCCCCGCCCCACTGCAGCTCGGCCCCAGTCCCGGCTGCTGCAACGGCAGCAGGATGCGGCCCCGGGATGTGCTGTGGAGCCCCGAGTGCCCTGGCGGCTGCTGCCGCCCTGTGCCAGCCCAGCCCTGGGGCGTCCCGAGGCGGGAAGGCCCCGGGCTCAGCCCTGCCAGGGCAGGAGGGCGTGTGGCCGGGCCGGCAGCGCCGCCGGGGGGGGAGCTGTGCTGCTGGGGCCCTGACAGGATCTGTGTTCCCAGGGATGGCCGGAAGGTACCTGAAGGGACATCAGCTCCAGCTGCAGATCGTCATTGAGGGTGAGTGAGGGCAGTGGAGGATGGTGAGGGGAGCACGGAGCCCGGGCAGGGAGCTGCAATCCTGCCTTGGCTATGGAGGGCTCTGCTCCCTGCAGAGGTGAGGAACGGCTTGGGCAGAGCAGAGAGAGATTTCAGGGGCACGGGGGGTATTGGTGGCCAGCACCTCCCGACTGATCCTGTTGGGCTCTGCTCCCTCATGGCCATGGCAAGAGTTGGATGGGATGGTCCTGGCAGGAGGGGCTTCTTGGCTCGCCAGAGATCTGCTCTCTGACCTTGGCTCTGTTCTTTTCTCTTCCAGTTATTGAAGGCATGACTCACGACAGTGCTGCTGTGGAAAGTCTGGCACTTCAAACCCTGGAGATTCTAAGAGCTGTCTAGAGACCTCAGTCTTCTCCAGGTTCCAGCAGCTTGAAGATCAGCTCCAGAATGTGTAGAATAGGGAGGCTCCTCTGTGGGACAGCTGCCGGAGGTCAGCGGAGAACTGATCCTGGGAACCCTGTCCGATGGGACCACCTGAGCCTGCGGGACAGACCCCTCTCTACAACAAGTTCCTGTTCCCCCAGCCTGAGAATATGAAATTGCTCTTAGCATACACAGAGGCTCAGGAGTTTTTTTGGTGCCCGGTGTCCACAGGGCATCTGGGAAGAGGGGAAAAGGGGCCCTTGTGCTCCACAACACTTGCCCAAAGGTGCAGCGGGGAAGGGAAAGTGCCCAAAAGGCCCTTGGCCTTGGGGGGTTCTGCTGGAGCCTCAACACTTGCAGCAGAGCGGATGGGCAGAGCCTGGAGCTGTGGGGATCCCTGAGAAGCTGGTCCTCGCAGGTGGCCACAAGCCTGTGCCAGCCGGGAAGCAGCATCTGTGGCCTGCCCGTGTGTTGCTGTGTGGATTGCTGAGGGCTGGGAGGTGCCTCCTGAGCCAGCTCCTGTGGAGCTCCTTCAGGGCTGCGCCGCTGCCGGGCAGGTTGTCGGGGCTGGGGGAGAGCCTGAGGGGACGGGGCGCTGGGAGGCCCTGAAGGGCTGAGGTGCTGCGGAGGCCCTGCCGGGACAAGGGAGTGGGAAGCACCAAGGGGAATGCGTGAGGGAGTGGGTGGCAGGAGGCAGCGAGGGGACAGGCTGGGCAGAGGAGGCCCTGAGGGGACAGGGTGTGGGAAGGCCTGAGCAAGTGGGGGCAGAGGCCATAAGCAGCCCCCAGGCAGCCTCCCGGTTCCCTGCCAGCCCGGCTGCTCTGGCGCTTGACCGGGGCATCTCCCATCCCTGCGGCAGAAGGGCTGCTGGCCAGGGGCAGGGGCAGGGGCAGAGGCAGGGCTGTGGGCCAGCCCGGGCCCCCGCGGCTGCCCAGCCCACGGGGCTGTGGCCCAGAGCCCGCTGAGCCAGAGCTCTGGGCCCGCAGAGCTGCTGCCAGCACGGGGAGGGCGCGGGGCTCCTCAGGCAGGGCGGCGCAGTAGCTGCTGCCCAAGGCACAGACAACAGCAGCAGGCTGTGCACAGGAGCAGCAGCAGCCACAACGCCTGGGCCTCCTCAGCCAGGCCCCCACACCGGCCAGCATGCCAAAAGCGGGCATGCTGTGGGCACAATTGCACAGGCTTTGGCCAAAGGTTTCAGGAAAAGTGGCAGTAACAACTTTCTATTGACTGCCTAGCCTGAAATGATCAGGCAGAAGAGCTGAGTTTTCACTTATTTTTTGAGCTGTCATTAAAGTTCATTTCCAGCTGTCTTAGACACTTTTGAGAACAGACCCTTCTCCCAGACATAACGCAGTTGGTGAATTGCAGTCGTATCTCAGATGTAGCTGGAGGGGACGGGTAGGGGGAGATGGGTGCAGACATTTTGTCTGTACTTGGCTTCCTGAGACAGTGCTTAGAGTGCTCTGCTGTCACATCAAATGCCATGAACTGCTCACATCATTCCCCTCTTTCCAAGAGGGCAATATGCTGTCTTCTCTTATGATCACTTTTTGAGGTTCTCCTCAGCCATGGCTGTAAGGAGGACACTGGAGCTGGAGAAAAGCCACCTTCTCTTTACAGTCAGCCTTAAACAGAGGGGAGAGTGGCTGTGTGCATCTTGGAGCTCTCCTTCACCTCACTGCCCTGATGCAATCAGGCTCTTCCTTTTTTCAATAATTAATAGCGATAGTCATTAGGGCAATGCAAGAATAACTGAGGAAACCCACCTGAGCACATAGGACCATGCATTAACAGCAGCTCCAGGGAGCATCTTTTACTGCTTTTACTGTCCCGTGCGACTCATGGTGCTGTTCTTGCCAGGTAAGTGCAGTGTTTTCCACTGTGGTGCCAGCCTTCCAAAGCAACTGGTGGTTCTGGGTGGCTTTGGTCTTGGCTGCCCAGCTTGGAGAGTTTTTAAAGAGTCCAGTTTTGGAAAAGCAGAAGCAGCTTCTCCAGTGAAGCAACTTGGGTCGAACATCTAAAACTTGCAGGCTCCTCCTTGTTCCCTGAGAAAAAGATCAGTTCATATTTCATACCTCACCATCCTCTCTCCTCACCTAAAGTTACCAGTCAGGGGGCAGCTAATCCCCAAACTGCTGGTGAGGAGCCTCTCCTCACTCCTGTCAGGACCCTGAGGGCACTAATAGACCTTGCTGGCCCTGACCAGCTCCTCCACTGGGACTCCACTCACAGCCCCAGCCATTGGAAGCCCTGGATCTCCAGTCTCTGAGTGATGTGGTGGGAGTACCGACCTGTAGCTCAGCCAAGAGAACATGGCTGGGGTGAGTTATCTCAATACCAAGGCTTTCCCTCACCCTCTCTGTTTCTCCTCTGATGTTGCTCTGGGATGGCACAGCAAGAGCCTTTGTCCTCTCCTCATCCCTGTCTCTCTCTCCCGGCTGGATCTGGAGTTCAGCTCTGCCTGTATTTTGGCTGCAGCCTCTCCTGCATGGAGGGCCCTCATTACACTGGAGTGTTCTGGAGCAATTCACAGTTGCTATGTCCGACCTGCAATGCCACGTGCTGGCCAACACACATCAATCCATCTAGTTTTATTTCTCCCAAGTCCCGTATCCAGAACCAGCACTGGCTGCAGGGTTGTTGTGGTTTAACTCCATCCAGCCCCCAAGCCCCTCACAGCTGCTCGCTCAGTCCCCCACCAGCAGGACCAGGGACAGGATGGGAAGGGCAAAAGCCAGAAAACCTGTGGGTTGGGATAAAGACAGTTTAACAGGGAAAGCAAAAGCCGCAGTTACAAGGAAAGCAAAACAAGGAATTCATTCACTGCTTCCCGTGGGCAGCAGGTGTTCAGCCATCTCCAGGAGAGCAAGGCCCCATCCCATGGAATGGGAAGACAAACAACATCACTCCAAACCTTCCCTTCCTTCTTTTCCCCAGCTTGATATACTGAGCATGATGTCATATGGTCTGGACTATCCCTTGGGTCAGTTTGGGTCACCTGTCCTGTGCCTCCTCCCAACCTCCCATGCACTCCCAACTCCCTTGCCAGTGTGGCAGTAGGGGAAGCAGAAAATGCCTTGGCTCTGTGTGAAGCTTTGCTCAGCTATAGCAAAAAACATCTCTATATTATCAACCCTGTGTTCAGCACAAATCCAAAACACAGCCCTGCACCAGCCACTGAAAAGACAATTAACTCTACCCCAAGCTGAAACGAGCCCAAGTGTTCATGCTGGCAATTCTTGGAGTGTGATCTTAAAGATCCAGCAAGGCCATTTGCACCCGATTTCCCCACACAATCCCCTGGAAGAATGGCTCCTGTGCTTCCCAGAGCACCATGTTTTATCCATGAGTCTGCCACAAAGGATGCAAGGCTCTTCCAGAGCAGCGTTAGGGAGAATTTGGCTATTTCCAAACAGGAGGCCCCAGAGGGGTAGGTGCTACTGAATCAATTAACAACCCCACACAGCAAAGGTGATGCCTTTGGTGAGATTTTCAGGCCAAGCCATATGTCTGGCAGCTAACCCTGGAGATTTGACTACATTCCCAGGGAAATGGCTGGTCTCTGGACTGAGAGAACTTTGCCTCAGGGCAAAAGCAAGGCACCGCTCATGCCACTCTTTTAGACCCTGCACAAATCCCATGGACCACGAGAGGTTATGTGGGTACAGCGTGGGCACCCCATGCCTCCTGCCTCCACTGCAAAACAGGGAAGGGACCTTCATCCCAGCTCCAGAAAGGCAGAGAGCTCTGCCAGTGTTTGCTATAAATCCCTTGGGCTCAGGTCTAATTGCTAAGATGGAATGACACATTACTGGGGATTTCAAACACCTCTATTAAAAAAGAACTCTGGGAAACAGTACAAGGGAATCACAGAAAGAGCTCTGGGATCCTGTGTGAGGTGGGAGAAAAAACCACTTCTGCCAGAAACAAAGGATTAAAACCCATGAAAGGCTTCAACTGCAGCTTGTGAAAATACCATGTTTAGAACATTGCATCTAAGAGACATCATAAATAAATATCTAATCCATGATAGAAAGCAGCTTCCTTTGACATAAAAAGCATGTTTTAATAATATATATATTAAAATACAGTCACCAGTCCCTGGCTGTTGCCGGAATCCATAGGTCTGGAATGGGATTCCCATTGCCTTGATCAGCTCAGCCCAAGATTATTTAGATTTTCCAAGCCCTTTACTGGCACAGACTCCCCCCAAAGCTGAGCCTAGCCAAGCTCAGCCTTATTCCCAGCCATTTTCAGCACCACCAACCCCCAGATCAACGTCCCACTTTTGAATTGATGCAGATTGTCAGGAAGAAATTCCAACAAAGCTGCCTTTCATTCCTGCCTTTCATGGGCCATTTGGTGAAGCACTTAAAGGGGGCCAGGGCCAGACCTGTTTTAATTGCATCCTGGGAAGTTATTTTTCCAGGGAGGAATATTTCGGGAGGGGGAGGGAATGTCCAAAGAAGTAACTTTAGGAGCGATGCAGCTTTGTGGGTGTTTCCTGGAGGAAATCTGGGTGGTTGAAATCCCAAGTTCCGACACTTTTCCGCAGCAGCAGGGCCCAGAGTTCCCTCAGGAAGGGAATTCCTCCTGCAGCTGGGAACCATGGCTCGGCAGGACTTGGCCTCCTCCCTCTCAGCTGGGTTTTCCTTGGGGAGGGATTCCGGACACCCCCAAAAAGGGCCACTCCAGAAGGGGATTTCCATGCCCTTGGTGGTGGTGGGAGTTGTTTTTCCCCTTCATCCCTTTAACCAAGGGCAGCCCCACAGGAGCTTGGCAGGAGTTTCCCAGCTAGGAGAAGGGAAATTCATGGATTTCACAGCCACCAAAGTGAGAGTTCCCAGTGGATCCTCCAGGAGGGGCCTCAGGGTTTCTTCCTTTCCCTCAGGAAGCGACAACGCTGGGAACTCCAGGCCATGATCACTTTGTCCCCCTGAAATTCCTCCTTTTTGGAGCTCTCACCTCTTGTTTCACCTTCCAACTTCATCCTGATCCCCAGGGAGCGTGGAGCTGCACCAGGAGAGCACCTTTCCTCACCTGAGGAGACAGGCTCAGCTTCCAAGGCAGATGAAGGAAGGCAAAAGCATCTTTTCCTATGGATAACAACAAGGAATTGGACACTCCAGCGTGTCCAGGGAGGGGTTTCCAGTCCCAAGTGTGACTGGGTTGTCCTTCCCAACCTGGGCTCCAGAGGAGTGACCAGCTGTAGGAATGGGAACACAGCCTGGATTTGTGGAATCACAGAATGATTTAAGTTCCCAATTATTCCTTCCCAATATCCCATCTAAACCTAGTCTCTTCCAGTTGGAAGCCATTCCCTCTTGTCCTGTCCCTCCAGCACCTTGTCTGAAGTCTCTCTTCAAGAAGGACAGTTGTAGCTGATCCTACAAGGAAGTTTGTCTCCAGTGCCTAAACCAAGGCTGGCAATCCCTAAACCAAGGCTGGAAACCTCTAAACTAAGGCTGGCAATCCCTAAACCAAGGCTGGCAGTTCCTAGACCAAGGCTGGAAATCTCTAAACCAAGGCTGGCAGTTCCTAAACCAAGGCTGGCAGTTCCTAAACCAAGGCTGGCAGTTCCTAAACCAAGGCTGGGGATCCCTAACCCAAGGCTGGGAATTCCTAAGCACTTTCCAGTTGGATACTTCAGGCTTGAGCTTTAACCAACTTCCTCTGTAGCATAATTAAAGGATTTAATATGAGAAGAAATACTGGGAATAATATCCCAATATTTCATTAATAATCAATAATTGATAACACATTAACGATGGAGCTGGGAATGAGGAGTGGAGCTGGAGCACCACTCTGGGAGAACCTCGGTGGGAGGGGGACCAGGAGCAGCATCTCATCCCCCCAAAATGGACTTCCCCTCACAGATCCCAGAATCCCAGACTGGTTTGGGTTGGAAGAACCTTAAAGCTCATCCCATCCCACCCCCTGCAATGACAGGGACACCTCCCACCATCCCAGGTTGCTCCAGCCTGGCCTTGGACACTTCCAGGGGTGGGGCAGCCACAGTTTCTCTGGGAATTCCATCCCAGCCCCTCTCCACCCTCCCAGGGAGGGATTCCTTCCCAATATCCCATCTAAATGTAATCTCTCTGAGTTGGAAGCCTTCCCCCTTGTCCTGTCACAAATCCTTCCCTTCCTCCACCATCCCACCTCCTGCAGCACCATCCTGAGGCGTTTTTCCTCCTGGCTGCACTTTCCAGGCCCTGATCCAACACTTGGAGGAGCTTCCCACTGACTCCAGCAGGTCTTGGATCAGGTGCTGCGAGTCCAATTTGTCCCAGCCAGATCCCAGTCACAGGGGTGGAGTTTTTAAGCCTGAGTTTAAAGCTCCTACCTGGGCTTGGCTCCCTCCCTGACCTCTCTGAAAACCTCTCCTCATTTTCCTTGGCTCCTCCAGCAGTTCTGCAGCCGCCTGTGGCTTTGGGAGGGGCTCAGGTTACTCACTGGTGGCCTCTTCTCCTGCCTCTGCCTTTCAGGAAGAGTTCCCTCCAGGATTTAGGACAGGGTTTTTGGTAGCACCCTCTGCTCTTCCACCTGTAAAACCATTTCAGTCCAAGCACCTGTTTTCACATGCTCAGAATTCCACACAGCGTCCTCCTTCGGGGAGGAAATTTTCCAGGCTTCAGCTCTTGCCCGAGGCACTAGTTTTGTTTTCGTTTGTTGTTTTTTTTCTTTCAAGAAAATCCCAAAAGAAAAAGGAAGTTTGATCCAAATCCAGTCCACTTTTCTGCGCTTGGCCCAAGGGAAGAAACTTTCCCCCTTGGAAACACAAACTTCTAACCACACTTGTCCTGGAGCTCTAAGGAGAAAGCGTTGATGCCCAGGAGCACTTTAGGAAGAGGATTGGAGCCCAGCTGTGGGCTGGAAACCCTGATCCAGCCCAAAGACTGGAGAAGGAGGTGCCTCTCCTTGCCTTCTGCCAGGCTGGGGCTGGCAGAGGGCTCGTGGTGCCTCCAGCAGGGATGGAGAAGATGGTTCCTCCACCCCCAGAGCTGTGACCCAGCCTCTCCTGGAGCCAGAAAAACGGACTTCTGCTCACGCTTGCAAGCCCCCTGAGATCAGGAGGAGCCTTTCCAGTGGCCTCAGCAGGTTCAAAGGGCTAGTGGGGTCTGGGGGAGGAGCTGGAATACCTTCCAAACCGGGTTTTGCTTGGATTTTTCCCTCCTTGCTCTTCAGGACACCCTGGGAAATGAAATGCAAAGAAATAACCCCAGGGCCATGCTCAGGCTGGAAGATCAAGCAGTCAAAGTCATCAGGAAATTGTTTAAAAAGCCTTGTGTTGCTCCAGGAATGTTGTCCCAGCTTCCCTGAGCCGTTCCTGTTCTCCCGGGATTAACAAACGGATCATTTGTCTGATTTGACCCTGTCACTGGAGCCCCCAGGCCACCCCCAGGCCTGGACAGGGTAAACAGGACAGTCCTGACCCCAAACTTGGAGTTTAGCTGCCCCCCAACACCATTTGGCTCCTCCTGCCCTGGAGAGTTGTCCCAGTGATCACCCCCAGGCATTAATTCCTGGTGGGAATTCACTTCAAGCTCTGGCTTGGAAACCCATCCCTGGAAGTGTCCAAGGCCACCTGGAGCAACCTGGGCTAGTGGAAGGTGTCCCTGCCCGTGGCAGGGGGTGGCACTGGATGAGTTTTATGATCCCTTCCAACCCAAACCCCTCTGTGATTCCATGTCCAGTTTGCAGCTGCCAGAAGAGAGGGAGAAAGATCCCTGAGATCACCATTGGATCAGAAGCACCGCAAGGATCAGGATCAGAATCAGGATCAGGATCAGTTCCTGGATCAGGAACTGAGGCTGGGGCACAGCCAAGTGTCCCAGGAGCTGTCAGACCATCCTCCCTCCACCCCTAAGGAAGCCAGAGGGAAGCTCCAGCTCTTGGTGGGAAGATCGGGATGTTGGTTTTCTTGGCCAGACAAAGGTGGCACCGCTCCCAACACCCGGAGTCCTGCTCCAGCCGGGAAAAGGCAGCCTTAAGAGCCCTAAGGCAAATTCCTCCAGCCAGAGGAGTTGGAATCACACGTGTCCATGTGGATTAATCCCTGCTGGGAGCACTGGGAGGATGGGAAGCTCTGGGGGTCTGCAGTGGGACAGTGAAGGTGTGACAGGTCCACATTTGACACAAGAAAGGGCACTTTGCACTTGCACAGAACAAGGAAAAATTTTCTGGAATTGAATCCCAGAGGTCATCAGACACTTCCCACAAAACCCACTCCCTCCTTGGCAAATTTCAGCCTTAACTGGGCACCGGAATCTGCCCTGAATATCCCAACAATCCCCAAATTGCTGTGCAACAAACCCTTCTGCCCCACAGCTCCTGCCCTGCAGGGGAGTGTCACTCACCCTGGGCCATCTCCAGGACTCTGGGAAGGACTTTATCCCTCCTGGAGGGGCTCCAAGCACACTTTTCACCCCTCAGGGAGACACCCTCTCTCCTGCATCCCACAGAAGCTTCTCACAAAGCCCAGGCATGGCACTGGGAGCAGCTGGATGCCTTGGGGTGGTCCTGCTGCTCAGGAGAGCCCACAAAACGTGCAAACCCAGCCCGTGATACCTGAGAAAGTGCCATTTTAATGGGATAACACCTTTCCCACACAGCTCCTGGTGGCTCCAGCAGCAGGAATAAACCCCAGCACAATAGAACAGTCTTTAGCTGTGAGAGACCCGGGGCTCCCACCCTTCGTTTTGGCTCCCAAAGACAAGGATCCCATTAATGGGAGCTCCCATTTCCAGCCTGAGGGAGTTAAACATAAACCCGGCCCTTTCCCGACACTTCCGAGCACAGGAGTGAAATGCTGAGGCTGCAACTGGAGGAGGAACCCTTTCCCTGCTCCCAGGTTACCTGAGCAGCCACCCCGGGTGGCCTGGGAATCCCTCCTGGCTCCAGGGCTGCTCTCCAGCACCAGGATCCCACCAGGGACGCAGAGGCCACCCAGGGGCATCTCCTGCTCTCCTCTGCCTCGTCCCACTCCTCCCACGGGTGGGGACACAGCTTTCCCACTGAAAACCTGCCACTATTGGAAGATCTCCACTGGCTCAGCGGCTTCCCTGCATCCAGGATGCTCAGGATCATGGATGTCCAGTTTGGATGGGGCTTGGAGCAACCTGGGCTAGTGGCAGGTGTCCCTGCCCATGGCAGGGGGTGCAACTGGATGGGCTCTAAGGTCCCTCCCAACCCAAACCAGTCTGGGATTTTATGATGCCTTTAAATGAAGGTCTCCTGGAGCATCCTCCAAAACAGAGATCCCTTTGCTCTCCTGTCAGGATATTTGTGTTCAGATCCAGCTCCTGCTCTGCCAGGAGCAACAAGGAGCAGGAATAAAACTCGTGGTGTGAGCGGAACAAACAAACCTTCCTGCACATCCCAGGAAGGCTGTGCATCCACGGCCAGCCCAACTAACACCAGCTCCCCTCTCAGTCCCTCCTCCAAGGGCAACGATCAGCCAGGGACACCCCACAGCAGAGCAGGGGGATGCCCAGAGGAGGCTGTGAGCCCTTGGGAAGCCTGTGCTGGAGCAGGGTCCTGGCAGGATCCGTGGGTCTGTGGAGAGAGGAGCCCACGCTGGAGCAGGTTTGCTGGAAGGACTTGTAACCCCATGGGATGGATCCACACTGGAGCAGTTCCTGAAGGACTGACCCCAAGGAAGTGTGATCCAGTTGGGGCAGTTCTGAAGGACTGACCCTGGAGCAGCTCCTGAAGGATTGACCCTGTGGAAGTGGGACCCCCCGGGCAGGAGTGTGAGGATTCCTGCCCCGAGGAGGAAGGAGCAGCACAGCCCCCGTGTGCTGAGCTCACTGCAGCCCCATTCCCTGTCCCCCTGCAGGGGAGAAGGGAGAGAAAACCAGGAATGAGGTTGAGCCTGGGAAGAAGGGAGGGGTGGGGGAAGATGTTTTGGGATTCAGGGTTATTTCCCATTGCCCTGCTCTGACTGGATTGGGCATAGATTTGATTTCCCCAGTGGAGTCTGTCCCGCCTGGGATGGTCACTGGGGAGTGATCTCTTCCTGCCCTTATCCCAATCCATGAGCTTTTCCTTATCTTTTTCTTCCCTGTGTGGTTGAGGGGGGCAGTGGAAGCTGTCCCTGCCCACAGCATCACGGGATGAGCTTCAAGGTCCCTTCCAACCCAAATCCCTCCTGGATTATGAAAGCCCAGCTCACTGTGTTCCAGCTGCTCATTCCCAATCCATCAGCACCACTTGTTGTTCCTGTCCCTTCCTACACACCAGGCACTGCTGCTGACCCAGGACCTACCTCAGGTTCCCTCCATTTCCAGCTTTGGAACGTGCATTGGAAGTTCTGCCCAGATTATTTGAATTGGATTGGAAAACTTCCTTTCTCCCTCTCCAGGTTAAAGCCAGACCAGTTTGGAACCTCCTGCTCCTTCTTATCCAAACAGCTTCTCCTTCCCAGACGTGGATCCCCAGCTCCTCCCAAGCACAGCCCACACTTGGGCTCCAAAAAGTGTTCCAAAAAGCAGAGGAACCTGAAAGTACAGAAGAAATGAAGCAGCTCCTGCCTCCAACCTGATCCAAGGGAAAGCTGGGAGCCAGAGAGTGATCCCTGTGGCCAGGCTGCCAGCCCAGGAATTGGGAGATGCTCCAAGCCTGTCCCCCTTCCCATCCATTTCCTTCTACACCGAGTCAGTCCTCTGAAACGAAAAGAGCTCTGTTAAAATGCACCTTTTCCACGAAATCCATGTAAGTCCTTTCAGTTTATATCCCGCTCACCTGGAATGGGCTCCTCGGGCCTTCTGGGGGTTCTGTGGATGGAAAGCAAGGGTTGTTCCTTTCCCCCCAGAGCTCCCTCAATGTGGTTCAGCGGGAGACAGAGAGGGCACAGGTCCAATATTTTCCCTGGCCGTGCCAGGTGTATCTGCTGTCCTTCCCAGGGAACTGAAATTCCTTCTGTCTCTGGATTTGGGCTGTATCTGTTATTTCAGGGATTTAAGTAGTTCCTCCTTTTCTCCTCCACCTGATCCTGTGCAGGGCAGAGTGAGACTGAAATGAGAAGGATATTGGGAAGGAATTCATCCCTGGGAGGGTGATGAGGGGCTGGGATGGAATTCCCAGAGAAGCTGCGGCTGCCCCATCCCTGGAAATGTCTCCTAGGCCAGGTTGGAGCAACCTGGGCTAGTGGAAGGTGTCCCTGCCCATGGAATGAGATGAGCTTTAAGGTCCTTCCAACCCAATCCCTTCTGGGATCCTATGAAACAATCCAGAAGGCACAGTCCCTGTCCTCCAGGGCTGGATGCCTTTCCAGAGGTGGAATCTCCTGTCCCATGCTCCATGGTGAGAAGGGCTGGAGCAGGAAGCACCAAGCAGAGGGTTCCACCCAACCAGCTGGACCCTGGCAGGATCCAGGCAACCCTGTGATCCCAATATCCCTGTGGGCAGACCCTCCCCGGTCCTTCCTGCCTGTGCTCCTCGGCAGGCCGAAAAAATGCCAAAAACGGGGAAAGACTTGGGAGGGAAAAGCCCACCTGACACTTTTCCTGCCACCTCTGCAGGACCCAGAGCTCCGTGAGCCCTGAACACCCCAAGAGCTGCCAAAGCAGCCCAAGCTGGCAGATCCCAGCCCATTCCCGGGCACAAAGCAAAGCCCCATCTGTGGGACCCCAGGGACACCAACCAAGGCCACCCTGGGCCAGCTCTGCTTCACAACTCCTCAATCCGGGGAGGAATTTCTCTCCCTCTTCTCCTTGGGAAGAGTTTCCCTCCTGTGGCTCTCAGATACAATTCCAGGCCAGGCTGCCAGCGGGATTTGGGTAGGAAGGAGTGGGAGCTAATCCCTTTTTCATCACGTTAAATTAAACCATAAACTAGACCTTTTAATTCCTTCTGATTAAATTTCTCCCTGGAAAAGGGAAATGTTGTTTCTCTGTGTTTTTTTCAGGGAACAGGGCAGGAAACACTTTGGGGGAGATATGCCTTGGTGTTGCAGGGAGTTATCCAGCACTTTGTGGAGTTCTCCAAGAGCTGGAGGTCATTCCATGGCTGGCAGATCCCGAGCCCATCCCTTGGACTAGACTGACTCACCTCCACACGTGCATTTGGAATTTGGGAAGAGGGAAGAGCACAAATCGATCTGAGATGGTCCAGCCATGTACGATGTGTAAGGTCCCAGTGCCAACCCATCCCCTTGGACTCTCCACATTCCCAAAAGCCCTTGGAACACCCCTTCCACAGCCCTCCTCTTCTGCAACGTCAGGCTGTGCTGGTTCCTTCCTCAGTGGGTGGATCCAAGGTGCTTTGGGGGGAAAAAAGAAACAAAAATCCCTGGAATATTTAACACTTAAAGCAAAACAGGTGGAGTGACCCAGGGTAGCTGAGCCAGAGCAGAGGGAGCTCCAGCAGGAGCAGGCACCAGCTCAAGGGAGCAGAGAAATCCAGATGGGATTTTGAGGACATCACGGCTGGGTTGGAGGTGGGATGTCCCGGGATGCAAATACCTGACGGGAAATCCCTGATTCCAAGGCAAAAATGGTGGTGCTGGTGAGGATAACGAGCGTGGACAGTGGTGGAACCCCCTTCCCAGGGCAGCAGCCACAGTCTGGGAAGACAAACCCCTCAGCAATGACCTCTGAGGCCACAACACAAACACTCCAGTGCCAGCTCCAGCTCTTCCCAGTTCCCAACTGGTGACAGGATCCCCAAAACCCTGTGGCAGGGCAGTGACAGGACATCCCCAGGTCATCCCACAGTTCATTCCACAGTCACACCTTTCCCAGCAGGACCTTGTCCCACGAGGGCCAGACCAGGAGTGAGCTGTGCCCCCGGGTGAGCTGCTGGAATTAGAGGTGTTGTCTCCTGCTGGAAGGGATCAGGGGAGTGGGAATTTGGGGGATTCTGGGGAGAAGGGGAGTGCAGAGGGATCCAACCCCTCATCTCCAAGTTCCTCAGCTTTGCACGGGCCTGGTTTTTAAACCTGCCTGGATTTTTGCTCAGGCTCAGCTGGGCTGGAGCGGGTGGTTTTGGTTAAACCCGGGTTTAGGAGGCAAGTGGGACTCCTCAGGTGGAGCAGGGAGGATAATGGAGTGGTGCCTTGGAGGTCCAGAGCCTGAATGAACATGGACATCACCATCCTGTTGTCCCTGTGCTGGAAGAGCTTTCCAGGAACTCCCAAGCCCTCAGAAGAAAGTTGGGATAAGGCCTGAGCTGCCCTTCCATGCTCTGGTTTCCCAGCAAACATAGTGTCCATGTATTTTCAGAATGATCCAAGTAGAATCATGGAATATCCTGAGCTGGGAGGGACCCACCAGGACCATCCAGTCCAACTGCTGCCCTGCTGGGGACACCCCAACAATCCCACCCTGTCCCTGAGGGTGTTGTCCAAACGCTCCTGGAGCTCTGGCACCACCGCCCTGGGGAGCCTGTTCAGTGCCCAGCCACCCTCTGGAGGAAGAACCTTTTCCTGAGATCCCCCAAAATTGGGATCTTTCAGAGAAAAACAGAATTTTTATGAGGAGAACGGGGATTTTTTGGGATGGAAATTGGGGTTTTCTGGGAGTTAAATGAGGACTTTTTGGGAGGGAAGTGTTTTTTTTAGGAGTAAAATGGGGGGTTTTTTTAGGGGGAATGGGAGGCTGGGGAAAGAAATGGGCTTTTACTGGGAAGGAAATGGGGATTTCTGTGGGGAAGGGAGGGGTTTTTTTGGGAGGAATATGGAGACTTTTTAGGGTGGAATGGGGTTTTCTGTGAGGGAAATGGTGCATTCCCAGAGCACTCCCAGATATCCGAGTCCTCCAGACATGGGGAGGTCCTGTCATGGCCCAGCCACCGTGTTTTGGGGATCCTGCCAACAGCTGGGAAATATTCCCCACCTCCCACCCTGCAGGGAGAGGAATGTCAGGCCCTTGGGAAACACTAACCCTGCTCCCCCACAGCTGCCAGGCCCCATTAGCACCAGGGGGGGCCTGACAATGTGAAGGGGTCTCAATCCCAAACCACCACTCCAGCGGATTTTCCTTGGCTGAGGAACCACTCCCACGCTGGAACACAACCCAAGGCAGGAACGTGCCCAGCTATTCCCAATCCCTGCTCCCTGAGGCTCCTTTCCCCTTCCCCAGGCTGTTGTTGGCCGTTTCAGAGCTGCATCCTCAACCTGCCTTTAAAATGAACCCACTCCTCAGCCCCAGGGCTTTGATCCAGGCCTGGAAAACAAAAGCAACCCCGAGAGCTGAGGCTGGGGGATGTTAAATAAGTTATTAAGCCTCAGAACTGAATGATTCCTGTTTCAAGTGGCATTCGGTGCAGGAAGCAGGAGCAAACGGGTGGATAAAGATGCAGGAAGTCATTCCTAAGGTCTCCCAGGAGCCAAATCAGTGCCTGCAATCCCAAGCTTTCCACCCTGAGAAGGGCCAGGTGGACACGTGGCTCATGTCACCAGGCCAAGAACCTCCAGGGACACGAGCAGGGACAGGAGGAGGAGGAGGAGGGGCTGGGGAGGTGAACTTATGGAATAGCTGAGGGAAAGGAAAAGTCAGGATTTCAATCCTGTTATCCCAGGGCAGAGCTGAGATCTCTGGAGAGCACCCAGAACAACCTGCTGCTGCTCCAGCTGGATTCTGTGGATGCAGAAGGGGTGTGGGAGGGGAGCCAAGGGGTGACAAAGGGGGACAAAACCAAAGGGGGACAGGGGACAAATCTCTCTGTGCCCCTAAAGGGTGGCTTTTAACACTGGGAAGCTCTGAGGGGCTCGTGGGGACAAACACCACCTAAGCAGGAGTCTGAGCAATCCAGGATTTTTCAGTCCAGGTATTTCAAGGGAAAAGGGACCCCAAAAGCTTCCACCATCGGTTCTGGGGGTCCTGGGGGACAACCTGCCCCCCTTTTCCTTTTGGGATGCAGTTCCAGAAACCAGAAAACTGGAGTGGCAAACACAAAGTGTTCTGCAAACACCCCCAAGTGGCACGGGCTGGTAAGAAGAGAACAGAACATTTCTCCTCTTCCTCCCCAGCTGCCCTAATTCCTGTCCCAAAGCCCACAGGGCAAAGCCTCCCCCCCTTCCAAATGTCTGCATCTGACCTGCAAAATACTCCCATGGTGGGGATGATCCACTGGGTGGGTTTGCAGGAAAAGAAACCAAGAAGAAAAAAAAAAAAGGCAAACCAAAAACCCCCATAGAAACATCAATCACTAAGGAAAAATCAGGCCACTGGCACTTCATCCATGATCCAAGCAACTAAAAACCTTGGGAAAACAGCCTTGCAGGGGACTAAAGCTCTGCACCCAGTTGTGCCCACACTAATACTCTTTGTAGGTTTAGGAGTGCCTAAAGTTGGACTCTCCTGGAGAGAACACCCAGAGGTCAGGAGGAAAACACTCCTGACACCTGCAGCTCGCTCAGAAAGAAATCCCTGGAGTTACTCCTGCAGAAAAAGTCACCAGGACACACACTGGGGAGGAAACAGGTACTTAAATTAATCCTTTCCAAATGAACATATGCAATAAAAATGGAATTAACACCTGTGCAGATAAAATACTTCAGCTCCCTCACACGGGGATGCTCCAATTGCATTTTCACTTGGTCCTGATCAGATTCCTGATAGCTCTGAGCAGGATTCAGGAACCTTCTGACCGGCAGGAGGGGGGAAAAGAATCATTTAATCCCCATTTGTCCTGTACTTCGTGTTGATGAGGAGAAGGAGATGTTGGGAGAAGTGGCCACAGAGGAGAAAAGGGCTCTGAAAACCTGGCAATGAGAAACAGCAGCTCCCATTTAAACAAACAAGTTATTTTAATAACTCTGCAACTTGAACATTCAAGTGAATATCATTTTAACCTGCAGAATAACATCTAAAAATCAATGTAATAACATTTTTAACACAATTTTAGGGTTCCAGTCCCTAAACATTTTAAATCTGAACAAGGCATATCTGCTATTTGGGATTTGGGGTTGTTTTTTTTTGGTAGGAATGTCAGTGAGTCCCAAGGCTTTTTTTTTTAGTCTTCTCTTTTCCCTCTTCTTCACTTCCTTGCAGCCTGGTTTATGCTGAGAACCATCCTCTGGATTTTTTCATCATTCCTTAAAATATTGGCTTTGACAGCACGAATCTTGTCCTGCTGGTCTTTAATCAACTGGTCCAGCTCAGCCAGCTCAGCTTTTAATGGTTCCAGAGCACTGTCTGTGACACTGAAAGACAACAGCAGGATGTTGGTGGAAACTCTGAGCTGCCTCAGCTTATTTAATCCTCAGAAAAAGGACACTGCAATACCTGAAAGGCTGCAAAGTATTTCATGGAACCATCGAATCCCAGAATGGTTTGGGTTGGGAGAGACCTTAATCATCTTGTCCCACCCCTGCCACGGGCAGGGACACCTCTCCCTAAAGCTCCAAGCCTTGTCCAACCTGGCCTTGAAGTTGTTCCCAACTTTCCTGAGAGAAAGTTTGGAAGAAGCAGCACAACGACAGGGATAGGGGAGAATATTGTACAGGAGAGACCCCCACGAGGCAACAGCAAAACTCACTTCTTGGCTCATCTGGTTTTGCTGCTAAAACTCCAAAAGAAGGACCAGAGAAGCTGTAGCTGCCCCATCCCTGGAAGTGTCCAAGGCCAGGATGGGGCCTGGAGCAACCTGGGATGGTGGAAGGTGTCCCTGCCCATGGCAGGGGGTGGAATGGGATGATTAAGGTCCCTTCCAACCCAAACTATTAAGGAATTCCATGATATAGAAACTGAGCCTCACCAGGGACAGACAATCCTACCCCAAGAGGAAATTTAATAAATTTAATGAATCCTACCCCAACAAACCACAAGTTGCATCCAAAGTCCATGAGGCCCCCTTCCATAATTCTGCCAATCCTCAGGAATGCTGGCCAGCCAGGGAATGGCAGCCTGGAGGAGCCTGCTGTCCCCCTGAATCCCCCAGGCACCCCAGGGCTCATCAGCTGAGATCCACAGCTCCAATGCACTCCCCTTTCCCCTCCTTCCCACCACGGGAACCACCAAAAGCATCCCTACAACTTCCAC
>NW_020939039.1:0-23790 GCF_003984885.1 Neopelma chrysocephalum
TCTTCCTGCAAAACTCAGCAACTGAGGGGGTTTTGTGCTGCAGCTCACCACTTGCACGGAAAAAAATTATTCCCACGAGAAGAAAGTGCTTCTGTCAGCTGCCGAGCACGGCCACCAATTGCTCCAGCTGCCGCTCCCAACAGCCCCTGCAAGAGCCCAGACATCAGTGCCCGTTGGCTTTGGCTGCCCTGTGGCAGAGGAGTGCCCTGGGGACACAGCTCTGTGGGGTAGGAGACGGGCACCAGCTCTGCCAGGACTCGGGGCAGTGGCAGGTCTCCTTGGGCCAGGACTTGCCAGAGCTGCTGATTTTGGTGCAGGCCCGGGCAATGGGGTGGGAGCAGCACTGGTGCCCTTGCCCCCACGTTCCTTCTGTGTGTCACAGCCCCGTGGTTGGGAGGGCCACCAGCCGGCACTTCTCCCAAGGAGCCCGTGCCAGCTTGTGTGGAGGCCCCGTGCCCTTCCCGCTGCGGCTGCGTCGGCAGCCGAGGGGGCTCCTTCTGCTGCCGTGGGCGGGCACGGCAGGGGAGTGTTCTATGGAAATGAAACTAGGCTGAAATAGAAGAATAAAAAATTTATTAAAGATTTAGATAAAAGGCAAAGAAGCAAAACAGCGTGCTGGACGGCCGGGGGAGACCCCTGCTCCACACACGGCACGCAAGCACAGGAAGCAAAACCAGGAACTTTTATTCCCTCATCAGTTCCCCTCCCATAATCACTTGTTATCCTTCTATTGGATCCGAGTTTGCAGGTTTGGTTCTGGTTGGCTTCCCTGCAGGCTCGTTTCAGTTGCCAGGTGCTTTCCATTCCATAGTTTGAATTAGTCCTTAGTCCTTGAGGCCTCCTATGTAGGTATCTCCAGAGGTCCATCTTGGATACTCTGTATCGTTCTCGTCCTGGATCCTTTGATCTTTGTCCTTCCCTTTGTTACTTTAGGCCTGCGCTTTGGACAATATGTCTTTAGAAAAACAAGATACAAAGTACTCCTACAGCAAGGCACAAGAATTTGTCTTGTTAGCTTGAGAACTGCCAGCTGCGGAATTATCAGTCTCTAGTGCTGACAGATTTATTAACCATTCTACAACCTAGAGTCTCCTAACCTTAACAGCACATTGATTGTAATACATATATATATATATGTCTAGAAGAATAGAATATAACATGCAATACAATTTAATGAGTAAACTACTACTACTAATTTGATGAGTAAATTAATCCACTCCTGCTAATTTATTCCAGGAGGGTTTGCTTAGTTTTTCAGCTGTGCCTACAGTTCGTGTCCAGCTGTCTTAGATACTTTGAAGAACAGACCCCTTCCCACCTGGGGCAGGTTGGGCGGGCTGGGGGAGGCCCCAGGGCACGTGGCAGCGTGTCACAGGGCCCTTTGTGACACGGTGGGCATGGCACGGGGCAGGGTGTCACAGGGCCCTTTGTGACACGGGATGACTTAGTACTGGTGGTGACGCAGCCACGCCTCAGTGCTCCTCGGAGCGTGCGACGGGACAGGCGGGACAGAGCGGTGTTGTGCGGTGCCCCCGTGCAGCCAACTCTTTCTTGCTGACTCGGAGCGTTTTGGAGGCGTTTTGGAGGCGTTTTTCTGTGCTGCGAGCGTCCTCGAGGCCGGACCGTGGGACTTGGTGACACTGAGCTTTTGCGAGGTGTCCCCAATCCCTGCGGCAGCTGCCCTTGAGGCCGCACTGCAGGACCTGCTAACCCCTAGCGTTTGCTAGGCTGTTCCATCTTTCAGGGGCCCTCGAGGCCAGAGTGCAGGTCTTGCTGACCCATACCATTGGTCAGGTTTTTCTCTCTTTCAGGTGCCCTTGAGGCCAGACCGCAGGATCGGTGTCCCGGAAATTTTCCGGAGTCTCCAATCCTTGCGGTAGGTGGCCTGGAGGGCAGCCTGCCAGACTTGGTGACCCGGAGATCTTCCGAGGTGTCTCTCTCTCACAGGTGCCTTCAAGGCCAGAGTGTGGGATGGCAGGAAGACGCCTGAGCCTGCTCAGGCCCTTTCGGATGAGGAACGAAGGCCCTGGAGCTGCCCCATCCCAGCACCCGGAGAAGATGGAGCAGTTGCATCCCCTGCAGGAAGGTGAGTGGCACAGCTGGGCCACATGCTGGTGGCTGCAGCTGGCTGTGCCTCATCCCATCCCGTCCCCTGTGGACATGGTCAGGGAAAGGGACAGGGGAAGAGGGCCTGGGACTGTTCCCCCGGCAGCTCCATGCACCGGGCATGCCGGGGCTGGCCCTGCCTGTGGAGCGCAGGGCTGGGCCGTGTTCTGCGGCCTGTCCCGCAGCCCCTCAGCTCTGACCGCGCTCGCTCTTTGCCAGATCCAGGACGGGACCGGACACAACAACAGGACCGTGGCCGTGGCCGTTTCCGCAGGGCAGTGCAGGTACCTGCAGCCATGACCTCCTGGGCTGGGCCTGCTCTCCCTGCTCAGCCTGGCACCGCTGTCGGAGCTCACCATGGCACATCCCTCTCTTCCCTGCTCTCCGTTCTTCTGCAGGCCTTTCTGAAATTCTTGGGCATTCGGCGTACAAGGACCACAACCACACCAACTGAGGTCGTGGACCAGCCTGAGCCCAGCCCGACTGAATTCGAGGCGGACCCTGTTTTGACTGCACTGCCTGATCTCACTGCGGAGGCCGACGCTGCAATGACCGAGGGCATTGAAGACGCTGACCTCATGCCCGGGGAGAGTGTGAGTTCTGCTCCCACTGCAGATATTTTTGAGGGGAATGGTGTCTCCAGTCCAAAGCAAGTAAGCAGCCTGTGCCCAAGGCTCAAGCCACTCCACAGGCTTGTGGCCCCTCAAGCCAGCTCCCCTGGGCCCTCTCAGCCTTTGAGGCCAGCACAGTGCGGTGGGAAGGGAAGCACTTGTCAGGGAAGCTGGGCAAGTTGGCAGCTCTTCCCCCATGCCTCCTGCAGGTGCCAGCCTTCGTCAGGAACGTGCACCAGAGACTGACAGCCAGCGAGACTCTGGAAGAGAAGCTGCTGAGGGAGTTCCTGAGGGTGACTGAGGCACACCCTGATGATGTTGTGGTGACCCTCCTGCGCTGTGCCCCATCATGTGACAGGTACAGGGCCTCCCTGCCTTCACGGCTCGAGGCTTACCAGCCTTCAGAGCACATCAGCCTGTCCATCCTGTCCCACGTGGTCTGCCAGAGGGATGGAGGGTTCCAGGACCATCTGGAGCCTCTGTTTCCCAGCCCTGCCATGTCAGCCCCCATCCTGCTGCCATGCTCCCTCCCTGCTCCTCAAGGCACTTTGGCCGGCACCCCCTGACACAGAACTCTGGCCCCACAGAGCTGCTGCCACCATGTGGAAGACCATCGCCTCATCGGCAAGGATAATGGAGAAGGTGCTGCCAAAGCTGCTCCGCGTGATGGAGGACTGGCCACGGCACAGCACGTCCACCTCCGACGGGGACAACACACATGTCTTTGGCCTGGCTGTGAGTTTCTGCAACTGGACTTTACTTGCCCACAGGTGGCTTCTCCAGCAGCTCTCCATCCTCCCCGAGCACTGCGTCTCCCTGCCTCAGGCACTGGGCTGGAAACCTGGCTTAGGGGCGGGTTCAGGGGCACCAGGCTGGGGGCTGCCCCTGCGTCTTCCCTGGCCTCTCCCTCCCACACCTGGGCTCTTTCCCATGGACGTCTGGGCACTGAGGGCTGTGTCCGGGTGGTTTCTCTTTTGCAGGCAACCAGGGTGATCTGGGAGATTCTCCAGATGCTGCAGTGCCCAGAGCCAGTGAAGAAGTATTCCCCCCGTCTCCTCGTGGATCTGCTCTTCCAGATTTCCATCCGCACAGAGCAGACACCAGAGGAAGTTGACACCTGGTGGAGGGAATGCCAGAAGCAATCCAACCTTCCCACAGACTCCAAGAGGTGCTCAGTCCCAGTCCTCCTGAGCCTCTCATGCCCTCGGGGCTGCTCAGGGCTCCCAGCATGATGACCTGGGCTTTGCTCTGCACACAGGTTTGCAGTGCTGACCACCAAGGCCCTGCTTTGTCATCTGGAGTGTGAAGCTGTCGTGCTTTCAATGGAACGGAAGCGCGGCTGGGACACACTCCTCAACTCTGACACCCACCACTATGCAGTGGGTCTGCTGGCCAGGTGAGACCCCCTTTTCCCCGCTGCCCCTGTCCTTTCTGCCTGTGCACGGGGCACCCCACACAGTGCCCGTGGTGGTGGGCCAGAGGGCCTCGTCAGCCACGGATGACTGAGCAGAGTGGCAAAGGCTGGGAGAGGTGGGTGCACAGGAGGAGCCGCCTCCCAGAGTGCCCTCATCCCCTCCCAAACTGGTGGGGAGAGACCAGGACTCTGTCAGTGAGTCCCGGCAGAGGTTTGCCCACCCGGCTCAGGGTTGATGGTGCCTGTTTCCCCCGGGCAGGGAGATGCGCCGTGCCTCAAGCCCCTTGTATTACTGGATTGCCCGCTGCCTGCTGAGGCTGCTCACCAGGGAGAAGCCACGCTGGGAGCTTCCTGCCATGGCATTCCTTGTGGAGGTGAGCCTGATGGCGAGCACTGCCTTGCTGACCTGCCTCCACCTCTCTGCCCTCTGGCAGCCGCAGCTGCCCGGGACGGTGCCGCGCCCTGTGCTGCTGCCTGGGCCCAGCCCGGTGCGGCTCTGGGCTCCTGCCGGCCGGGCACCCCATCACTGCTCCCTGCCTTTCAGGTCCTGGACTGCCTGAACACCACTGAATGGAGTGACAGCTTGGTGAAGATCTTTTCAAGGCGCCTGCAGAGCAAGCGCACAGAGATGCGTCGCCTGGTGCTCAGAGGCCTCGTGGTGCTGAGCAAGGATCCTGTGATGGTGAGGAGGGGGCAATTGGCTGAAGCTGTGCCGGCAGCCTGGGGCTGGGGAGCCCAATGGCTTGGGCTTGGCTGGGACTTGCGCTCCCCTGGTCAAGGGGAGGTTTAGGTTGGGTGGTAGGGAAAGGTTCTTCACTCAGAGGGTGGTCTGACGCTGGAACAGGCCCCACTGGGGAGAGGTCACAGCCCCAAGGCTGCCAGAGCTCAAGGACAACACTCTCAGGGACACGAGGGGATTGTTGGGCATGGTCCTGTGCAAGGCCAGGAGTTGGACTCAATGATCCTTGTGGGTCACTTCCAACTCGGGATATTCTAGGATTCCACGATTCATGGCTTCACAGCACAGCATTGTGTTCCACACAGGCTGACGGCATGCGGACCCTGGCACCAAACCTCGCGGATGTCCTGTGGGATACAGACGGAGAGCTGGTCAGGATGGCCCTCTCTGTACTCGTCAATGAAATCCAGGACAGAGACATTCGAATCTCCACCCCCACTGCCCTGCAGCTGGCGGAGATGCTCCAGCCACTCTTTGGCAATGTAAGGCTCTGTGCCCCCCACCCCAGGCGCTGGCTGCTGCCAGGAAACTGTGGCCTGTGGATTTGCAGGCTTGTGCCCCGGCAGGCCTGGAGCAGCTGGTGCTGAGGTCTTTTCCTCTTCCTTTCCATCAGGACAACATCCATGTGCAGCTGCTCTCCATTTCCCTCTTCCAAAAGGTGATGGAGTTGGGAGTGGAGGAGAGTAAACTCCTGAAGACCCACGTGATCTCCAGCCTGCTCCCACTTTTTTTCCAATGGCATAATGAGAACCGGGACGTGGCAGAAGTGAGAACTTGCAGGGTCTGGTGTCCCCATGGGAGTGGGCTGGGCTGTCTCCTACCCTGGCACCTCAAAGGCTCCAGTCTCCTGCTGGCCTTGGTCCAGGGACACGGGTCCTGTGCCCTGGGCTGCCATGCCATGTCCTGGTCTCTGTTGCTCTGCAGGCCTCTCGGGAAGCGCTGCTTCGTGCGGCGCGGTTTCTGAAGAGGAGGGGTCTTGTGAAGGTGCTGAAGGCAGAGCAGCCTTGGAGGTTCAGTGAGTGCCTGGTAAGGACGACCCCACAGCCCCAGTCCCCGATGGCCAGAGTGCGGGGCTGGCACTGTGCCCCTGCCCACCGCTGCAGCCGCCTGTGGGACAGCAGCCTGCGCCCCACCCGCCGCTGCCTTGCCTGGGGCGTGCGGGCAGGGGAGGCCAGTGCTGGGCGCAGGCAGCGCCCGGCCAAGGGGCAGAGCCCCAGCCAACCCTTCCCTCCGTGCCCTGCCTCTCTCTGCAGCTGAAAAGGGACCGGAGCCGAGTGGTCCAGTACGTGCACCAGGCCCTGCCGCACCTGCGCAGCCCACAGCAGCCCCTGCGAGAGGCGGCCCTCAAGTTCATGGGTGAGCCACAGGTTCCCTCCCCGCCCCACTGCAGCTCGGCCCCAGTCCCGGCTGCTGCAACGGCAGCAGGATGCGGCCCCGGGATGTGCTGTGGAGCCCCGAGTGCCCTGGCGGCTGCTGCCGCCCTGTGCCAGCCCAGCCCTGGGGCGTCCCGAGGCGGGAAGGCCCCGGGCTCAGCCCTGCCAGGGCAGGAGGGCGTGTGGCCGGGCCGGCAGCGCCGCCGGGGGGGGAGCTGTGCTGCTGGGGCCCTGACAGGATCTGTGTTCCCAGGGATGGCCGGAAGGTACCTGAAGGGACATCAGCTCCAGCTGCAGATCGTCATTGAGGGTGAGTGAGGGCAGTGGAGGATGGTGAGGGGAGCACGGAGCCCGGGCAGGGAGCTGCAATCCTGCCTTGGCTATGGAGGGCTCTGCTCCCTGCAGAGGTGAGGAACGGCTTGGGCAGAGCAGAGAGAGATTTCAGGGGCACGGGGGGGTATTGGTGGCCAGCACCTCCCGACTGATCCTGTTGGGCTCTGCTCCCTCATGGCCATGGCAAGAGTTGGATGGGATGGTCCTGGCAGGAGGGGCTTCTTGGCTCGCCAGAGATCTGCTCTCTGACCTTGGCTCCGTTCTTTTCTTTTCCAGTTATTGAAGGCATGACTCACGACAGTGCTGCTGTGGAAAGTCTGGCACTTCAAACCCTGGAGATCCTAAGAGCTGTCTAGAGACCTCAGTCTTCTCCAGGTTCCAGCAGCTTGAAGATCAGTTCCAGAATGTGTAGAATAGGGAGGCTCCTCTGTGGGGCAGCTGCCGGAGGTCAGCGGAGAACTGATCCTGGGAACCCTGTCTGATGGGACCAGCTGAGCCTGCGGAAAAGACCCTTCTCATCCTGTCCCCCCAGCATGAGAATAGTAAATTCCTCTTAGCATACACAGAGGCTCAGGAGGTTTTTTTGGTGCCTGGTGTCCACAGGGCACCTAGAAAGAGGGAAAAAGGGCCCTTGTGCTCCACAACACTTGCCCAAAGGTGCAGCGGGGAAGGGAAAGTGCCCAAAAGGCCCTTGGCCTTGGGGGGTTCTGCTGGAGCCTCAACACTTGCAGCAGAGCGGATGGGCAGAGCCTGGAGCTGTGGGGATCCCTGAGAAGCTGGTCCTCGCAGGTGGCCACAAGCCTGTGCCAGCCGGGAAGCAGCATCTGTGGCCTGCCCGTGTGTTGCTGTGTGGATTGCTGAGGGCTGGGAGGTGCCTCCTGAGCCAGCTCCTGTGGAGCTCCTTCAGGGCTGCACCGCTGCCGGGCAGGTTGTCGGGGCTGGGGGAGAGCCTGAGGGGACGGGGCGCTGGGAGGCCCTGAAGGGCTGAGGTGCTGCGGAGGCCCTGCCGGGACAAGGGAGTGGGAAGCACCAAGGGGAATGCGTGAGGGAGTGGGTGGCAGGAGGCAGCGAGGGGACAGGCTGGGCAGAGGAGGGCCTGAGGGGACAGGGTGTGGGAAGGCCTGAGCAAGTGGGGGCAGAGGCCATAAGCAGCCCCCAGGCAGCCTCCCGGTTCCCTGCCAGCCCGGCTGCTCTGGCGCTTGCCCGGGGCATCTCCCATCCCTGCGGCAGAAGGGCTGCCGGCCAGGGGCAGGGGCAGGGGCAGAGGCAGGGCTGTGGGCCAGCCCGGGCCCCTGCGGCTGCCCAGCCCACGGGACTGTGGCCCAGAGCCCGCTGAGCCAGAGCTCTGGGCCCGCGGAGGTGCTGCCAGCACGGGGAGGGCGCGGGGCTCCTCGGGCAGGGCGGCGCGGTCGCTGCTGCCCAAGGCACAGACAACAGCAGCAGGCTGTGCTCAGGAGCAGCAGCAGCCACAACGCCTGGGCCTCCTCAGCCAGGCCCCCACACCGGCCAGCATGCCAAAAGCGGGCATGCTGTGGGCACAATTGCACAGGCTTTGGCCAAAGGTTTCAGGAAAAGTGGCAGTAACAACTTTCTATTGACTGCCTAGCCTGAAATGATCGGGCAGAAGAGCTGAGTTTTCACTTATTTTTTGAGCTGTCATTAAAGTTCATTTCCAGCTGTCTTAGACACTTTTGAGAACAGACCCTTCTCCCAGACATAACGCAGTTGGTGAATTGCAGTCGTATCTCAGATGTAGCTGGAGGGGACGGGTAGGGGGAGATGGGAGCAGACATTTTGGCTGTACTTGGCTTCCTGAGACAGTGCTTAGAGTGCTCTGCTGTCACATCAAATGCCATGAACTGCTCACATCATTCCCCTCTTTCCAAGAGGGCAATATGCTGTCTTCTCTTATGATCACTTTTTGAGGTTCTCCTCAGCCATGGCTGTAAGGAGGACACTGGAGCTGGAGAAAAGCCACCTTCTCTTTACAGTCAGCCTTAAACAGAGGGGAGAGTGGCTGTGTGCATCTTGGAGCTCTCCTTCACCTCTCTGCCCTGATGCAATCAGGCTCTTCCTTTTTTCAATAATTAATAGCGATAGTCATTAGGGCAATGCAAGAATAACTGAGGAAACCCACCTGAGCACATAGGACCATGCATTAACAGCAGCTCCAGGGAGCATCTTTTACTGCTTTTACTGTCCCGTGCGACTCATGGTGCTGTTCTTGCCAGGTAAGTGCAGTGTTTTCCACTGTTGTGCCAGCCTTCCAAAGCAACTGGTGGTTCTGGGTGGCTTTGGTCTTGGCTGCCCAGCTTGGAGAGTTTTTAAAGAGTCCAGTTTTGGAAAAGCAGAAGCAGCTTCTCCAGTGAAGCAACTTGGGTCGAACATCTAAAACTTGCAGGCTCCTCCTTGTTCCCTGAGAAAAAGATCAGTTCATATTTCATACCTCACCATCCTCTCTCCTCACCTAAAGTTACCAGTCAGGGGGCAGCTAATCCCCAAACTGCTGGTGAGGAGCCTCTCCTCACTCCTGTCAGGACCCTGAGGGCACTAATAGACCTTGCTGGCCCTGACCAGCTCCTCCACTGGGACTCCACTCACAGCCCCAGCCATTGGAAGCCCTGGATCTCCAGTCTCTGAGTGATGTGGTGGGAGTACCGACCTGTAGCTCAGCCAAGAGAACATGGCTGGGGTGAGTTATCTCAATACCAAGGCTTTCCCTCACCCTCTCTGTTTCTCCTCTGATGTTGCTCTGGGATGGCACAGCAAGAGCCTTTGTCCTCTCCTCATCCCTGTCTCTCTCTCCCGGCTGGATCTGGAGTTCAGCTCTGCCTGTATTTTGGCTGCAGCCTCTCCTGCATGGAGGGCCCTCATTACACTGGAGTGTTCTGGAGCAATTCACAGTTGCTATGTCCGACCTGCAATGCCACGTGCTGGCCAACACACATCAATCCATCTAGTTTTATTTCTCCCAAGTCCCGTATCCAGAACCAGCACTGGCTGCAGGGTTGTTGTGGTTTAACTCCATCCAGCCCCCAAGCCCCTCACAGCTGCTCGCTCAGTCCCCCACCAGCAGGACCAGGGACAGGATGGGAAGGGCAAAAGCCAGAAAACCTGTGGGTTGGGATAAAGACAGTTTAACAGGGAAAGCAAAAGCCGCACACACAAGGAAAGCAAAACAAGGAATTCATTCACTGCTTCCCGTGGGCAGCAGGTGTTCAGCCATCTCCAGGAGAGCAAGGCCCCATCCCATGGAATGGGAAGACAAACAACATCACTCCAAACCTTCCCTTCCTTCTTTTCCCCAGCTTGATATACTGAGCATGATGTCATATGGTCTGGACTATCCCTTGGGTCAGTTTGGGTCACCTGTCCTGTGCCTCCTCCCAACCTCCCATGCACTCCCAACTCCCTTGCCAGTGTGGCAGTAGGGGAAGCAGAAAATGCCTTGGCTCTGTGTGAAGCTTTGCTCAGCTATAGCAAAAAACATCTCTATATTATCAACCCTGTGTTCAGCACAAATCCAAAACACAGCCCTGCACCAGCCACTGAAAAGACAATTAACTCTACCCCAAGCTGAAACGAGCCCAAGTGTTCATGCTGGCAATTCTTGGAGTGTGATCTTAAAGATCCAGCAAGGCCATTTGCACCCGATTTCCCCACACAAGCCCCTGGAAGAATGGCTCCTGTGCTTCCCAGAGCACCATGTTTTATCCATGAGTCTGCCACAAAGGATGCAAGGCTCTTCCAGAGCAGCGTTAGGGAGAATTTGGCTATTTCCAAACAGGAGGCCCCAGAGGGGTAGGTGCTACTGAATCAATTAACAACCCCACACAGCAAAGGTGATGCCTTTGGTGAGATTTTCAGGCCAAGCCATATGTCTGGCAGCTAACCCTGGAGATTTGACTACATTCCCAGGGAAATGGCTGGTCTCTGGACTGAGAGAACTTTGCCTCAGGGCAAAAGCAAAGCACCGCTCATGCCACTCTCTCAGACCCTCGCACAAATCCCATGGACCACGAGAGGTTATGTGGGTACAGCGTGGGCACCCCATGCCTCCTGCCTCCACTGCAAAACAGGGAAGGGACCTTCATCCCAGCTCCAGAAAGGCAGAGAGCTCTGCCAGTGTTTGCTATAAATCCCTTGGGCTCAGGTCTAATTGCTAAGATGGAATGACACATTACTGGGGATTTCAAACACCTCTATTAAAAAAGAACTCTGGGAAACAGTACAAGGGAATCACAGAAAGAGCTCTGGGATCCTGTGTGAGGTGGGAGAAAAAAACACTTCTGCCAGAAACAAAGGATTAAAACCCATGAAGGGCTT
Source organism: Neopelma chrysocephalum (assembly GCF_003984885.1). Taxonomy (NCBI): domain Eukaryota; kingdom Metazoa; phylum Chordata; class Aves; order Passeriformes; family Pipridae; genus Neopelma; species Neopelma chrysocephalum. Next base: position 10,903 of record NW_020939039.1, read on the forward strand.
CAACTGCAGCTTGTGAAAATACCATATTTGGAACATTGCATCTAAGAGACACCATAAATAAATATCTAATCCGTGATAGAAAGCCAAAACAGCTTCCTCTGACAGACAAAGCATGTTTTAATAATATATATATTAAAATACAGTCACCAGTCCCTGGCTGTTGCCGGAATCCATAGGTCTGGAATGGGATTCCCATTGCCTTGATCAGCTCAGCCCAAGATTATTTAGATTTTCCAAGCCCTTTACTGGCACAGACTCCCCCCAAATCTGAGCCTAGCCAAGCTCAGCCTTATTCCCAGCCATTTTCAGCACCACCAACCCCCAGATCAACGTCCCACTTTTGAATTGATGCAGATTGTCAGGAAGAAATTCCAACAAAGCTGCCTTTTATTCCTGCCTTTCATGGGCCATTTGGTGAAGCACTTAAAGGGGGCCAGGGCCAGACCTGTTTTAATTGCATCCTGGGAAGTTATTTTTCCAGGGAGGAATATTTTGGGGGGGGGGGGGGGGAATGTCCATAAAAGTAGCTTTAGGAGTGATGCAGCTTTGTGGGTGTTTCCTGAAGGAAATCTGGGCGGTTGAAATCCCAAGTTCCCTCGGGAAGGGAATTCCTGCTGCAGCTGGGAGCCATGGTTCGGCAGGACTTGACCTCCTCCCTCTCAGCTGGGTTTTCCTTGGGGAGGGATCCCGGACACCCCCAAAAAGGGCTGCTCCAGGCGGGGATTTCCATGCCCTTGGTGGTGGTGGGAGTTGTTTTTCCCTTCATCCCTTTAACCAAGGGCAGCCCCACAGGAGCTTGGCAGGAGTCTCCCAGCCAGGAGAAGGGAAATTCATGGATTTCACAGCCATCAAAGTGAGAGTTCCCAGTGGATCCTCCAGGAGGGGCCTCAGGGTTTCTTCCTTTCCCTCAGGAACCGACAACGCTGGAAACTCCAGCCCATGATCACTTTGTCCCCCTGAAATTCCTCCTTTTTGGAGCTCTCACCTCTTGTTTCACCTTCCAACTTCATCCTGATCCCCAGGGAGTGTGGAGCTGCACCAGGAGAGCACCTTTCCTCCCCTGAGGAGACGGGCTCAGCTTCCAAGGCAGCTGAAGGAAGGCAAAAGTAGCTTTTCCTATGGATAACAACAAGGAATTGGACACTCCAGCGTGTCCAGGGAGGGGTTTCCAGTCTCAAGTGTGACTGGGTTGTCCTTCCCAGCCTGGGCTCCAGAGGAGTGACCAGCTGTAGGAATGGGAACACAGCCTGGATTTGTGGAATCATGGAATGATTTAAGTTCCCAACTATTCCTTCCCAATATCCCATCTAAACCTAGTCTCTTCCAGTTGGAAGCCATTCCCTCTTGTCCTGTCCCTCCAGGGCCTTGTCTGAAGTCTCTCTTAAGAAGGACAGTTATAGCTGATCCTACAAGGAAGTTTGTCTCCAGTGCCTAAACCAAGGCTGGCAATCCCTAAATCAAGGCTGGCAGTTCCTAAACCAAGGCTGGTAATTCCTAAACCAAGGCTGGGAATTCCTAAGCACTTTCCAGTTGGATACTTCAGGCTTGAGCTTTAACCAACTTCCTCTGTAGGATAATTAAAGGATTTAATATGAGAAGAAATACTGGGAATAATATCCCAATATTTCATTAATAATTAATAATTGATAACACATTAATGATGGAGCTGGGAATGAAGAGTGGAGCTGGAGCACCACTCTGGGAGAACCTCGGTGGGAGGGGGACCAGGAGCAGCATCTCATCCCCCCAAAATGGACTTCCCCTCACAGATCCCAGAATCCCAGACTGGTTTGGGTTGGAAGAACCTTAAAGCTCATCCCATCCCACCCCCTGCAATGACAGGGACACCTCCCACCATCCCAGGTTGCTCCAGCCTGGCCTTGGACACTTCCAGGGGTGGGGCAGCCACAGTTTCTCTGGGAATTCCATCCCAGCCCCTCTCCACCCTCCCAGGGAGGGATTCCTTCCCAATATCCCATCTAAATGTAATCTCTCTGAGTTGGAAGCCTTCCCCCTTGTCCTGTCACAAATCCTTCCCTTCCTCCACCATCCCACCTCCTGCAGCACCATCCTGAGGCATTTTTCCTCCTGGCTGCACTTTCCAGGCCCTGATCCAACACTTGGAGGAGCTTCCCACTGACTCCAGCAGGTCTTGGATCAGGTGCTGCGAGTCCAATTTGTCCCAGCCAGATCCCAGTCACAGGGGTGGAGTTTTTAAGCCTGACTTTAAAGCTCCTGCCTGGGCTTGGCTCCCTCCCTGACCTCTCTGAAAACCTCTCCTCGTTTTCCTTGGCTCCTCCAGCAGTTCTGCAGCCGCCTCTGGCTTTGGGAGTGGCTCAGGTTACTCACTGGTGGCCCCTTCTCCTGCCTCTGCCTTTCAGGAAGAGTTCCCTCCAGGATTTAGGACAGGGTTTTTGGTAGCACCCTCTGCTCTTCAACCTGTAAAACCATTTCAGTCCAAGCACCTGTTTTCACATGCTCAGAATTCCACACAGCGTCCTCCTTCGGGGAGGAAATTTTCCAGGCTTCAGCTCTTGCCCGAGGTACTAGTTTTGGTTTTGTTTGTTGTTTTTTTTTTCTTTCAAGAAAATCCCAAAAGAAAAAGGAAGTTTGATCCAAATCCAGTCCACTTTTCTGCGCTTGGCCCAAGGGAAGAAACTTTCCCCCTTGGAAACACAAACTTCTAACCACACTTGTCCTGGAGCTCTAAGGAGAAAGCGTTGATGCCCAGGAGCACTTTAGGAAGAGGATTGGAGCCCAGCTGTGGGCTGGAAACCCTGATCCAGCCCAAAGACTGGAAAAGGAGGTGCCTCTCCTTGCCTTCTGCCAGGCTGGGGCTGGCACAGGGCTCGTGGTGCCTCCAGCAGGGATGGAGAAGATGGTTCCTCCACCTCCAGAGCTGTGACCCAGCCTCTCCTGGAGCCAGAAAAACGGACTTCTGCTCACGCTTGCAAGCCCCCTGAGATCAGGAGGAGCCTTTCCAGTGGCCTCAGCAGGTTCAAAGGGCTAGTGGGGTCTGGGGGAGGAGCTGGAATACCTTCCAAACCGGGTTTTGCTTGGATTTTTCCCTCCTTGCTCTTCAGGACACCCTGGGAAATGAAATGCAAAGAAATAACCCCAGGGCCATGCTCAGGCTGGAAGATCAAGCAGTCAAAGTCATCAGGAAATTGTTTAAAAAGCCTTGTGTTGCTCCAGGAATGTTGTCCCAGCTTCCCTGAGCCGTTCCTGTTCTCCCGGGATTAACAAACGGATCATTTGTCTGATTTGACCCTGTCACTGGAGCCCCCAGGCCACCCCCAGGCCTGGACAGGGTAAACAGGACAGTCCTGACCCCAAACTTGGAGTTTAGCTGCCCCCCAACACCATTTGGCTCCTCCTGCCCTGGAGAGTTGTCCCAGTGATCACCCCCAGGCATTAATTCCTGGTGGGAATTCACTTCAAGCTCTGGCTTGGAAACCCATCCCTGGAAGTGTCCAAGGCCACCTGGAGCAACCTGGGCTAGTGGAAGGTGTCCCTGCCCGTGGCAGGGGGTGGCACTGGATGAGTTTTATGATCCCTTCCAACCCAAACCCCTCTGTGATTCCATGTCCAGTTTGCAGCTGCCAGAAGAGAGGGAGAAAGATCCCTGAGATCACCATTGGATCAGAAGCACCGCAAGGATCAGGATCAGAATCAGGATCAGGATCAGTTCCTGGATCAGGAACTGAGGCTGGGGCACAGCCAAGTGTCCCAGGAGCTGTCAGACCATCCTCCCTCCACCCCTAAGGAAGCCAGAGGGAAGCTCCAGCTCTTGGTGGGAAGATCGGGATGTTGGTTTTCTTGGCCAGACAAAGGTGGCACCGCTCCCAACACCCAGAGTCCTGCTCCAGCCGGGAAAAGGCAGCCTTAAGAGCCCTAAGGCAAATTCCTCCAGCCAGAGGAGCTGGAATCACACGTGTCCATGTGGATTAATCCCTGCTGGGAGCACTGGGAGGATGGGGAGCTCTGGGGGTCTGCAGTGGGACAGTGAAGGTGTGGCAGGTCCACATTTGACACAAGAAAGGGCACTTTGCACTTGCACAGAACAAGGACAAATTTTCTGGAATTGAACCCCAGAGGTCATCTGACACTTCCCACAAAACCCACTCCCTCCTTGGCAAGTTTCAGCCTTTACTGGGCACCGGAATCTGCCCTGAATATCCCAACACTCCCCAAATTGCTGCGCAACAAAACCTTCCGCCCCACAGCTCCTGCCCTGCAGGGGAGTGTCACTCACCCTGGGCCATCTCCAGGACTCTGGGAAGGACTTTATCCCTCCTGGAGGGGCTCCAAGCACACTTTTCACCCCTTAGGGAGACACCCTCTCTCCTGCATCCCACAGAAGCTTCTCACAAAGCCCAGGCACGGCACTGGGAGCAGCTGGATGCCTTGGGGTGGTCCTGCTGCTCAGGAGAGCGCACAAAACGTGCAAACCCAGCCCGTGATACCTGAGAAAGTGCCATTTTAATGGGATAACACCTTTCCCACACAGCTCCTGGTGGCTCCAGCAGCAGGAATAAACCCCAGCACAATAGAACAGTCTTTAGCTGTGAGACCCGGGGCTCCCACCCTTCGTTTTGGCTCCCAAAGACAAGGATCCCATTAATGGGAGCTCCCATTTCCAGCCTGAGGGAGTTAAACATAAACCCGGCCCTTTCCTGACACTTCTGAGCACAGGAGTGAAATGCTGAGGCTGCAACTGGAGGAGGAGCCCTTTCCCTGCTCCCAGGTTACCTGAGCAGCCACCCCGGGTGGCCTGGGAATCCCTCCTGGCTCCAGGGCTGCTCTCCAGCACCAGGATCCCACTGGGGACGCAGAGGCCACCCAGGGGCATCTCCTGCTCTCCTCTGCCTCGTCCCACTCCTCCCACGGGTGGGGACACAGCTTTCCCACTGAAAACCTGCCACTATTGGAAAATCTTCACTGGCTCAGCAGCTTCCCTGCATCCAGGATGCTCAGGATCATGGATGTCCAGTTTGGATGGGGCTTGGAGCAACCTGGGCTAGTGGCAGGTGTCCCTGCCCATGGCAGGGGGTGCAACTGGATGGGCTCTAAGGTCCCTCCCAACCCAAACCAGTCTGGGATTTTATGATCCCTTTAAATGAAGGTCTCCTGGAGCATCCTCCAAAACAGAGATCCCTTTGCTCTCCTGTCAGGATATTTGTGTTCAGATCCAGCTCCTGCTCTGCCAGGAGCAACAAGGAGCAGGACTAAAACTCGTGGTGTGAGCGGAACAAACAAACCTTCCTGCACATCCCAGGAAGGCTCTGCATCCACGGCCAGCCCAACTAACGCCAGCTCCCCTCTCAGTCCCTCCTCCAAGGGCAACGATCAGCCAGGGACACCCCACAGCAGAGCAGGGGGATGCCCAGAGGAGGCTGTGAGCCCTTGGGAAGCCTGTGCTGGAGCAGGGTCCTGGCAGGATCCGTGGGTCTGTGGAGAGAGTGGCCCACGCTGGAGCAGGTTTGCTGGAAGGACTCCGTGGGATGGATCCACACTGGAGCAGTTCCTGAAGGACTGACCCCAAGGAAGTGTGATCCAATTGGGGCAGTTCTGAAGGACTGACCCCCTGGGAGTTCCACCCTGGAGCAGCTCCTGAAGGATTGACCCTGTGGAAGTGGGAACTCCAGGCAGGAGTGTGAGGATTCCTGCCCCGAGGAGGAAGGAGCAGCACAGCCCCCGTGTGCTGAGCTCACTGCAGCCCCATTCCCTGTCCCCCTGCAGGGGAGAAGGGAGAGAAAACCAGGAATGAGGTTGAGCCTGGGAAGAAGGGAGGGGTGGGGGAAGATGTTTTGGGATTCAGGGTTATTTCCCATTGCCCTGCTCTGGCTGGATTGGGCATAGATTTGATTTCCCCAGTGGAGTCTGTCCCGCCTGGGATGGTCACTGGGGAGTGATCTCTTCCTGTCCTTATCCCAATCCATGAGCTTTTCCTTATCTTTTTCTTCCCTATGTGGTTGAGGGGGGCAGTGGAAGCTGTCCCTGCCCACAGTATCACGGGATGAGCTTCAAGGTCCCTTCCAACCCAAATCCCTCCTGGATCATGAAAGCCCAGCTCACTGTGTTCCAGCTGCTCATTCCCAATCCATCAGCACCACTTGTTGTTCCTGTCCCTTCCTACACACCAGGCACTGCTGCTGACCCAGGACCTACCTCAGGTTCCCTCCATTTCCAGCTTTGGAACGTGCATTGGAAGTTCTGCCCAGATTATTTGAATTGGATTGGAAAACTTCCTTTCTCCCTCTCCAGGTTAAAGCCAGACCAGTTTGGAACCTCCTGCTCCTTCTTATCCAAACAGCTTCTCCTTCCCAGACGTGGATCCCCAGCTCCTCCCAAGCACAGCCCACACTTGGGCTCCAAAAAGTGTTCCAAAAAGCAGAGGAACCTGAAAGTACAGAAGAAATGAAGCAGCTCCTGCCTCCAACCTGATCCAAGGGAAAGCTGGGAGCCAGAGAGTGATCCCTGTGGCCAGGCTGCCAGCCCAGGAATTGGGAGATGCTCCAAGCCTGTCCCCCTTCCCATCCATTTCCTTCTACACCGAGTCAGTCCTCTGAAACAAAAAGAGCTCTGTTAAAATGCACCTTTTCCACGAAATCCATGTAAGTCCTTTCAGTTTATATCCCACTCACCTGGAATGGGCTCCTCGGGTCTTCTGGGGGTTCTATGGATGGAAAGCAAGGGCTGTTCCTTTCCCCCCAGAGCTCCCTCAATGTGGTTCAGCGGGAGACAGAGAGGGCACAGGTCCAATATTTTCCCTGGCTGTGCCAGGTGTATCTGCTGTCCTTCCCAGGGAACTGAAATTCCTTCTGTCTCTGGATTTGGGCTGTATCTGTTATTTCAGGGATTTAAGTAGTTTCTCCTTTCCTCCTCCACCTGATCCTGTGCAGGGCAGAGTGAGGCTGAAATGAGAAGGATATTGGGAAGGAATTCATCCCTGGGAAGGTGGTGAGGGGCTGGGATGGAATTCCCAGAGAAGCTGCAGCTGCCCCATCCCTAGAAGTGTTCCAGGCGAGGTTGGAGCAACCTGGGCTAGTGGAAAGTGTCCCTGCCCATGGAATGAGATGAGCTTTAAGGTCCTTCCAACCCAAACCCTTCTGGGATCCTATGAAACAATCCAGAAGGCACAGTCCCTGTCCTCCAGGGCTGGATGCCTTTCCAGAGGTGGAATCTCCTGTCCCATGCTCCATGGTGAGAAGGGCTGGAGCAGGAAGCACCAAGCAGAGGGTTCCACCCAACCAGCTGGACCCTGGCAGGATCCAGGCAACCCTGTGATCCCAATATCCCTGTGGGCAGACCCTCCCCGGTCCTTCCTGCCTGTGCTCCTCGGCAGGCCGAAAAAATGCCAAAAACGGGGAAAGACTTGGGAGGGAAAAGCCCACCTGACACTTTTCCTGCCACCTCTGCAGGACCCAGAGCTCCGTGAGCCCTGAACACCCCAAGAGCTGCCAAAGCAGCCCAAGCTGGCAGATCCCAGCCCATTCCCGGGCACAAAGCAAAGCCCCATCTGTGGGACCCCAGGGACACCAACCAAGGCCACCCTGGGCCAGCTCTGCTTCACAACTCCTCAATCCGGGGGGGAATTTCTCTCCCTCTTCTCCTTGGGAAGAGTTTCCCTCCTGTGGCTCTCAGATACAATTCCAGGCCAGGCTGCCAGCGGGATTTGGGTAGGAAGGAGTGGGAGCTAATCCCTTTTTCATCACGTTAAATTAAACCATAAACTAGACCTTTTAATTCCTTCTGATTAAATTTCTCCCTGGAAAAGGGAAATGTTGTTTCTCTGTGTTTTTTTCAGGGAACAGGGCAGGAAACACTTTGGGGGAGATATGCCTTGGTGTTGCAGGGAGTTATCCAGCACTTTGTGGAGTTCTCCAAGAGCTGGAGGTCATTCCATGGCTGGCAGATCCCGAGTCCATCCCTTGGACTAGACTGACTCACCTCCACACATGCATTTGGAATTTGGGAAGAGGGAAGAGCACAAATCGATCTGAGATGGTCCAGCCATGTATGATGTGTAAGGTCCCAGTGCCAACCCATCCCCTTGGACTCTCCACATTCCCAAAAGCCCTTGGAACACCCTTTCCACAGCCCTCCTCTTCTGCAACGTCAGGCTGTGCTGGTTCCTTCCTCAGTGGGTGGATCCAAGGTGCTTTGGGGGGAAAAAAGAAACAAAAATCCCTGGAATATTTAACACTTAAAGCAAAAGAGGTGGAGTGACCCAGGGTAGCTGAGCCAGAGCAGAGGGAGCTCCAGCAGGAGCAGGCACCAGCTCAAGGGAGCGGAGAAATCCAGATGGGATTTTGAGGACATCACGGCTGGGTTGGAGGTGGGATGTCCCAGGATGCAAATACCTGACGGGAAATCCCTGATTCCAAGGCAAAAATGGTGGTGCTGGTGAGGATAACGAGCGTGGACAGTGGTGGAACCCCCTTCCCAGGGCAGCAGCCACAGTCTGGGAAGACAAACCCCTCAGCAATGACCTCTGAGGCCACAACACAAACACTCCAGTGCCAGCTCCAGCTCTTCCCAGTTCCCAACTGGTGACAGGATCCCCAAAACCCTGTGGCAGGGCAGTGACAGGACATCCCCAGGTCATCCCACAGTTCATTCCACAGTCACACCTTTCCCAGCAGGACCTTGTCCCACGAGGGCCAGACCAGGAGTGAGCTGTGCCCCCGGGTGAGCTGCTGGAATTAGAGGTGTTGTCTCCTGCTGGAAGGGATCAGGGGAGTGGGAATTTGGGGGATTCTGGGGAGAAGGGGAGTGCAGAGGGATCCAACCCCTCATCTCCAAGTTCCTCAGCTTTGCACGGGCCTGGTTTTTAAACCTGCCTGGATTTTTGCTCAGGCTCAGCTGGGCTGGAGCGGGTGGTTTTGGTTAAACCCGGGTTTAGGAGGCAAGTGGGACTCCTCAGGTGGAGCAGGGAGGATAATGGAGTGGTGCCTTGGAGGTCCAGAGCCTGAATGAACATGGACATCACCATCCTGTTGTCCCTGTGCTGGAAGAGCTTTCCAGGAACTCCCAAGCCCTCAGAAGAAAGTTGGGATAAGGCCTGAGCTGCCCTTCCATGCTCTGGTTTCCCAGCAAACATAGTGTCCATGTATTTTCAGAATGATCCAAGTAGAATCATGGAATATCCTGAGCTGGGAGGGACCCACCAGGACCATCCAGTCCAACTGCTGCCCTGCTGGGGACACCCCAACAATCCCACCCTGTCCCTGAGGGTGTTGTCCAAACGCTCCTGGAGCTCTGGCACCACCGCCCTGGGGAGCCTGTTCAGTGCCCAGCCACCCTCTGGAGGAAGAACCTTTTCCTGAGATCCCCCAAAATTGGGATCTTTCAGAGAAAAACAGAATTTTTATGAGGAGAACGGGGATTTTTTGGGATGGAAATTGGGGTTTTCTGGGAGTTAAATGAGGACTTTTTGGGAGGGAAGTGTTTTTTTTAGGAGTAAAATGGGGGTTTTTTTTAGGGGGAATGGGAGGCTGGGGAAAGAAATGGGCTTTTACTGGGAAGGAAATGGGGATTTCTGTGGGGAAGGGAGGGGTTTTTTTGGGAGGAATATGGAGACTTTTTAGGGTGGAATGGGGTTTTCTGTGAGGGAAATGGTGCATTCCCAGAGCACTCCCAGATATCCGAGTCCTCCAGACATGGGGAGGTCCTGTCATGGCCCAGCCACCGTGTTTTGGGGATCCTGCCAACAGCTGGGAAATATTCCCCACCTCCCACCCTGCAGGGAGAGGAATGTCAGGCCCTTGGGAAACACTAACCCTGCTCCCCCACAGCTGCCAGGCCCCATTAGCACCAGGGGGGGCCTGACAATGTGAAGGGGTCTCAATCCCAAACCACCACTCCAGCGGATTTTCCTTGGCTGAGGAACCACTCCCACGCTGGAACACAACCCAAGGCAGGAGCGTGCCCAGCTATTCCCAATCCCTGCTCCCTGAGGCTCCTTTCCCCTTCCCCAGGCTGTTGTTGGCCGTTTCAGAGCTGCATCCTCAACCTGCCTTTAAAATGAACCCACTCCTCAGCCCCAGGGCTTTGATCCAGGCCTGGAAAACAAAAGCAACCCCGAGAGCTGAGGCTGGGGGATGTTAAATAAGTTATTAAGCCTCAGAACTGAACGATTCCTGTTTCAAGTGGCATTCGGTGCAGGAAGCAGGAGCAAACGGGTGGATAAAGATGCAGGAAGTCATTCCTAAGGTCTCCCAGGAGCCAAATCAGTGCCTGCAATCCCAAGCTTTCCACCCTGAGAAGGGCCAGGTGGACACGTGGCTCATGTCACCAGGCCAAGAACCTCCAGGGACACGAGCAGGGACAGGAGGAGGAGGAGGAGGGGCTGGGGAGGTGAACTTATGGAATAGCTGAGGGAAAGGAAAAGTCAGGATTTCAATCCTGTTATCCCAGGGCAGAGCTGAGATCTCTGGAGAGCACCCAGAACAACCTGCTGCTGCTCCAGCTGGATTCTGTGGATGCAGAAGGGGTGTGGGAGGGGAGCCAAGGGGTGACAAAGGGGGACAAAACCAAAGGGGGACAGGGGACAAATCTCTCTGTGCCCCTAAAGGGTGGCTTTTAACACTGGGAAGCTCTGAGGGGCTCGTGGGGACAAACACCACCTAAGCAGGAGTCTGAGCAATCCAGGATTTTTCAGTCCAGGTATTTCAAGGGAAAAGGGACCCCAAAAGCTTCCACCATCGGTTCTGGGGGTCCTGGGGGACATCCTGCCCCCCTTTTCCTTTTGGGATGCAGTTCCAGAAACCAGAAAACTGGAGTGGCAAACACAAAGTGTTCTGCAAACACCCCCAAGTGGCACGGGCTGGTAAGAAGAGAACAGAACATTTCTCCTCTTCCTCCCCAGCTGCCCTAATTCCTGTCCCAAAGCCCACAGGGCAAAGCCTCCCACCCTTCCAAATGTCTGCATCTGACCTGCAAAATACTCCCATGGTGGGGATGATCCACTGGGTGGGTTTGCAGGAAAAGAAACCAAGAAGAAAAAAAAAAAAAGGCAAACCAAAAACCCCCATAGAAACATCAATCACTAAGGAAAAATCAGGCCACTGGCACTTCATCCATGATCCAAGCAACTAAAAACCTTGGGAAAACAGCCTTGCAGGGGACTAAAGCTCTGCACCCAGTTGTGCCCACACTAATACTCTTTGTAGGTTTAGGAGTGCCTAAAGTTGGACTCTCCTGGAGAGAACACCCAGAGGTCAGGAGGAAAACACTCCTGACACCTGCAGCTCGCTCAGAAAGAAATCCCTGGAGTTACTCCTGCAGAAAAAGTCACCAGGACACACACTGGGGAGGAAACAGGTACTTAAATTAATCCTTTCCAAATGAACATATGCAATAAAAATGGAATTAACACCTGTGCAGATAAAATACTTCAGCTCCCTCACACGGGGATGCTCCAATTGCATTTTCACTTGGTCCTGATCAGATTCCTGATAGCTCTGAGCAGGATTCAGGAACCTTCTGACCGGCAGGAGGGAGGAAAAGAATCATTTAATCCCCATTTATCCTGTACTTCGTGTTGATGAGGAGAAGGAGATGTTGGGAGAAGTGGCCACAGAGGAGAAAAGGGCTCTGAAAACCTGGGAATGAGAAACAGCAGCTCCCATTTAAACAAACAAGTTATTTTAATAACTCTGCAACTTGAACATTCAAGTGAATATCATTTTAACCTGCAGAATAACATCTAAAAATCAATGTAATAACATTTTTAACACAATTTTAGGGTTCCAGTCCCTAAACATTTTAAATCTGAACAAGGCATATCTGCTATTTGGGATTTGGGGTTGTTTTTTTTTGGTAGGAATGTCAGTGAGTCCCAAGGCTTTTTTTTTTAGTCTTCTCTTTTCCCTCTTCTTCACTTCCTTGCAGCCTGGTTTATGCTGAGAACCATCCTCTGGATTTTTTCATCATTCCTTAAAATATTGGCTTTGACAGCACGAATCTTGTCCTGCTGGTCTTTAATCAACTGGTCCAGCTCAGCCAGCTCAGCTTTTAATGGTTCCAGAGCACTGTCTGTGACGCTGAAAGACAACAGCAGGATGTTGGTGGAAACTCTGAGCTGCCTCAGCTCATTTAATCCTCAGAAAAAGGACACTGCAATACCTGAAAGGCTGCAAAGTATTGCATGGAATCATCGAATCCCAGAATGGTTTGGGTTGGGAGAGACCTTAATCATCTTGTCCCACCCCTGCCAAGGGCAGGGACACCTCTCCCTAAAGCTCCAAGCCTTGTCCAACCTGGCCTTGAAGTTGTTCCCAACTTTCCTGAGAGAAAGTTTGGAAGAAGCAGCACAACGACAGGGATAGGGGAGAATATTGTACAGGAGAGACCCCCACGAGGCAACAGCAAAACTCACTTCTTGGCTCATCTGGTTTTGCTGCTAAAACTCCAAAAGAAGGACCAGAGAAGCTGTAGCTGCCCCATCCCTGGAAGTGTCCAAGGCCAGGATGGGGCCTGGAGCAACCTGGGATGGTGGAAGGTGTCCCTGCCCATGGCAGGGGGTGGAATGGGATGATTAAGGTCCCTTCCAACCCAAACTATTAAGGAATTCCATGATATAGAAACTGAGCCTCACCAGGGACAGACAATCCTACCCCAAGAGGAAATTTAATAAATTTAATGAATCCTACCCCAACAAACCACAAGTTGCATCCAAAGTCCATGAGGCCCCCTTCCATAATTCTGCCAATCCTCAGGAATGCTGGCCAGCCAGGGAATGGCAGCCTGGAGGAGCCTGCTGTCCCCCTGAATCCCCCAGGCACCCCAGGGCTCATCAGCTGAGATCCACAGCTCCAATGCACTCCCCTTTCCCCTCCTTCCCACCACGGGAACCACCAAAAGCATCCCTACAACTTCCAC